>NW_027512749.1:300000-380326 GCF_048772815.1 Callospermophilus lateralis
TCAAACAACAACAAGTGCTGGCGACGATGTGGGGAAAAGGGTACTCTTGTACATTGCTGATGGGACTGAAACTGGTGCAGCCAATTTGGAAAGCATTATGGAGATTCCTGGGAAAGCCGGGAATGGAAGCACCATTTGAACCAGCTATTGCCCTTCTCGCACTATTCCCTGAAGACCTTAAAAGAGCGTACTACAGGGATACTGCCACATCGATGTTCATAGCAGCACAATTCACAATTGCTACACTGTGGAACCAACCCAGATTCCCTTCAATAGATGAATGGATAAAAAAAAAAAATGTTTTTTTTTTATATACTATGGAGGATTACGCAGCACTAAAAAATGACAAAATCATGGAATTTGCAGGGAAATGCATGGCACTAGAGCAGATAATGCTTAGTGAAGCTAGCCAATCCCAAAAAAACAAATACCAAATGACTTATTTGATATAATGAGAGCAACTAAGAACAGAGCAGAGAGGAAGAGCATGAAGAAAAGATTAACATTAAGCAGAGACATGAGGTGGCAAGGAAAGGGAGAGAAAAGAGAAATTGCATGGTAATGGAGGGAGACCCTTATTGTTACAAAAAAATTACATATAAGAGGTTGTGAGTGTAATGGGAAAATAAACAATAAGAGAAATGAATGACAGTAGGTAGGGTAGAGAGAGAAGATGGGAAGAGAGGGGAGGGGGGATAGTAGAGCATAGGAAAGGTAGCAGAATACAACAGTAACTAATAAGACATTATGTAAAAATATGGATGTGTAACTGATGTGATTCTGCATTCTGTATTTGGAGTAAAAATTGGAGTTCAAAACCCACTTGAATTTAATGTATGAAATATGATATGTCAAGAGCTTTGTAATGTTTTGAGCAACCAATAAAAGAAAAAAAAAGTAGCAATATATATGCCAATCGAAATTCATCATGAAATATATATAATCCAAAGATCGAGAAATATTCATTTTACTGAACATGGATTTATGTATAATGTAATTCAACTAGGAAGCTCACCCGTAGGTTGAATTTTCAGTTCCAACAGCGTTTAGGAGGAGTGATCTCTTCTCACAATTTGCATCTGCCAATTCAGCCACCTCACATGTGTGTACAAGTGATATCAGGTAGGATTCTATATGTGCATATAAAAATACATGTGCTGAATAGGCTACAGAGAAAGGGAGACAGGGATTCACATATTTGTTAATTTTAAAAACACATGTAGAAGTATTTCAACAAAAAAATTGACTAGATTTAAAACTCCTACATTATATAATGCAAAAGGCAATTCCAACTATACACCATGCCTCCTCTGAACTGCTTGTATTTCTATTCTTTTTGGGTTATTTTTCACCATCATTTTAGGATTATTAGTCAGAGACTAGTAGGGTACGGGTTAGTGTCTGGGGTTAAGTATTTCAAATGGAAAATTGGAAAATGAATCCAATGTGTATGTAAATATGTGCTACACAAAAATCTTCCCACTCACATCCAGAGCAATGCCTTGACAATACCTTTGCCCCAAGTAAGACACAATTAGAGTAGAAAAGTGTAAAAATCTAGGAATACATATATGGAATGGAATATGCTCGGGAGTTCACAACCTTGGAGGTGGTAGAGGAGTTTCCAAAAGTAAAGGAAAGGGTAAACACTCCACAAACAAGGAGCTCTGCTGGCCTAAGAATTCTTGGGAAATGGCCTCTGAGGTTGGGATCCTGAAATATATGTTGCTGTCATGAGCTTTAGCTTCCTTTGTAGTGAGACCATCAAAGCTGGGTCTGCATCTATGTTACCGGGAAGAGATGGTTTCTTATATTCCAATGAACATGAGGCAGCAGTGCTCAATTCTCTCTTTGTAGGTAAACTGTGGCCACTGGAGGCTAAGTGTCTCCCAGTGGGGACTGTGAAGACATTTGGTCATCCTCCACTTTTCATGGTGTTTTTTGCTGCTGCACTGGGAATTTGGTATTTGCTTCACAAAATATAAGAAGTTCATCTGGGATACAGTGCTGGAGGGAGTTCTGTCACTTGTGGTGGGTCAGGGTCTGCAGGAGAATGCACCAACCAGGCTTCTATCGCACAGAGCTTGCCCCAATAACCATAGCAACCTTATTCTGAACATTGCCCTTAAAACTCTCGATATAACAGGATGCCTTTACATATAAGGGTCTCATGTCTGCACTATATCAGTCACAAGCCATTTGGAAGCCAATGGCAGATCCACATAGCCCCTCCATGATGTTTTATCACACTCCTTCCCACCACTGTTCTAGGCGCACTACTCAGAAGGCTTCAAATTACTGGCATCTCGTGTTCTACATCATTTTCATGAAACCCAGTCAAACAAGGCACTGTCTGGTATACACATGATAAGCAACAGGACATCAAATTTTCTCCAGTTCCACCTGGTCATGGGAATTTCAAAAATTTCATGGTATTTATTTAGCAATTTTTCAAAAATGAAGTTAGAGGCACTGTGCGTCTCAATTCATTCAGGAACCATTAAGTGTTGTGAAAGTTCATTTCAATGAAAGCTCTAGAGAACTCTCACAGTCAAGGCTTCTCAAAGAATTACCAAATGGTCACATAAAGCCAGGCCAATTGACGTCTACAATGTAAGGTCCATGTGTGTTTTGACTCTCATCTATGGCTGCCATGTCTTTCATAATAAAATCATGTGATATCCTGGCTGAGATTCCAAGGCCTCTGTGGAAAGCCTCCCTGGGCATAGATCTCAGTTTCCAAGAGTGAGTCTTATGTGTGTCCTCCTAAAATCCCAACACAATTCATGGCAATACTTCTCTGAGGTCAATTCCAGAATGCAGTCTCTAAGGGGAATCACACCAGAGTTCAAGCCCAGGTGGATCCAGTCATCCCTTCCAACCGCCACAAAAATTACCACAATTAAAATCAAAACACTCCCACAGGCCCATCATCTTCTTCCATGTAGACACTCCTCATAACCTCTAGCTGGAGGTTTCTATGAGCCCAAGGTAGTGTCCAAAATAAGCTCACTTGCCCCTTATTTGCCTAAAATCATGGTGGCCTGGACACTCTTCCTGTGAACCAGGAGTGATCAAATATTCCTGCTGTTAAAGTGTTCCACTTCTCCAATTTCAGCCTACTGGCTGTAGGGTATAATTCTTTATGTGATTTGGAGTCATGAGAAAACCCAAGCACATATGGGGTAGCCTCTGCACGGATTTCAAGAACTCATTTGACCCAAATGATCCCTATTCTCACTTGATGGAGTTCAGGAACCTAAAACAAGAAGGCAAAAATATTCATCCACAATGACTGCTCTTTTGGACATTTTAGTTTTGAAAGCACATGGGATCTTTCTTTAAATCCATCAGGTGCTGAGAATCTAAGCCACAACCTCATACAAGGACAAGAGGCTGATTCAGACACATCCCATTCCAAAGCAATTAAGCAAAGAGCCACAGGTGGTGTCGATTCATTTCCATATGAAAACAGTGTTCTTCAGGCTACACAAAGGGGTGGCCTGAGGCAAAGACCTTTCTGACATTCAGGGTAATAGAAATAGAATTAAGCAAATGGCCCAAAGAAGGGTTTCTCCACTGAGACTTTACTGGTCACACTGATATCTGAGTTTTCTGAGATGCTCTCATTCCCTTCAGCTATCCAGAACATGGCCATGTCACAGAGCCTTGTGGTGTTACATATCTGGGAAACAAAACCATGAGTCTATTCTGGAGAGTGGCCAGAATTCACGAAGAAAAGTGGAACTTTAGAAGATAATAGATGTTGCCCATCCATAAGGCAAGCTGCAGTCCATTCATCAATTGCGCAGTATGAATCGCGGAAGCTTTCAACTAGAGACAACACATCCATTGATGCATTCTGTTTTCTAATGTCTACAACCATGGATACAGTGGGATACACAGACATAGAAACACTCACAATGTCAAACGACTTACTAGAAACAGTCCACTCCAAACCAAACAAACCACCTTTCCTACCTATTCTCAGAACATGAGAAAAAACCACAAACTCACACCTACAACGGCAAAGGCACTTTCTTCCCCTAAATAGGTCTGTGACTATCCGAAGTGTCTTCTGACTGGTGGGCCATATTATGTTCCCCCAAAATGGCCTGTCCTGTTTCACATCTGGTCTCCTTGTCCAACTCTGTGAAGTTGTAAGGAACCAGCGGTGAGCCACTACCTGCTTTCTCAGGAAAGGCCCCTCTTCAGAGCTCTGCTGGCATTTGGCCATCCTCATATCAGCAGGTACCAAGAAAGACTGACTATGTCTTTGGGAAAAGCAAACAAGTTAGCCCACTGGGTCTGGAGTGGGACTGGCTCTTGGTGCCTGGCTTCCTGGATCCCAAGTTCAGAGAATTCCATCACCAAGGAAGTGAAGTGAGGTCACTTCTTTCAGGAACTGAATATGGTCACTGCCTTGGTAACCACTTTGTCCTAACAGTTGCTTCCAAGGTTCCCATGAGATAGAGGCTGCCCCAACATCCTGTGACACATTCAGAAGTTAGAATGATATATCAACCATAGGCACCCTGGAACAGCTCTCCACAGAGGCCTGGTTTGGTCCATCTTCTCTACATTAAGAAGAGAGAGGCTGACTCAGACACATCAATTCATCCTGACCAGGTTGTTTGCCATGGAAGATGACTATTGCTCTCTCAGGTCCTACATAGCTGCCTACATATTCTCCAAGGATCCTTTCTTCATGGATCTTTGAGGTTCTCAGCAGGTGGAATATCTTCTACATTCCTATATTGTAAGACCCACTCTGTCGCTGCTCTTAAGTTAGTTATATTGAGGGAACAGTGTATGGTTAGGGTTAATAACATGTTCGATTTGGGTTACGAATCATTCTGCAGGATGAATAATGGTATTGGCAACCTGTGATATTTACAAGAGTATACATGTGAAATATAAGTATGAAAGCAGAAATCTAGGTAAGATTTGAAGCCCAGAAGGGCATTGGGGACTTGAGTGGGATACCTAACTTTGAGTAATGTGCTGCACAGATGTCTCAGATAAATCAATATACATCGGACCTTGTACCTTGGATGATTGAATGCTGAAGAGAACATCCAGTCAAAAACCGATATTCGGTAGGATTAGGAAGGAAGTTGGTAGGTTTAGAAAGAAGAGTGAGTATAGGATTTGGACCAAAAGTTCTTCAGCAATAGGGTTTCGGGTAGAGAGTGTATGTAAATGTCAGCACATGTGAAGAGTCAGTTATAATGATGAACTGGGGAAAACATGTAGGAAAGCAGATATCAATAGAGATATTAGGAAATCAAGCAAAGTATAAAGTGTGTGATAGGGTTAGACATTTTCAACAGGTTTGAAGTTGAATATATAATCTTAGGAAGAAACAAATATTTAGTCACCAATAGGATTGATATTTGAGAGCATTAGGCAACCTGCACATGGATGTTTTTAGTAATGCATGCTATCTTTCCATTTAGGCTTTGGTACAATTGTAAGTGTGATCTTTGCTTTTTGTGTCCGGAATATTTCTGTGATAAAATGTGTATGTAGATCAGGTGACATGAGTATTTCTTCCACCATTTCTGAGAGCAATATTTTGAAGATTTATAAATTAGTATGGGGGTAGAAATAGGTGTACCCTGCTTCTATTAATATAGACATAATGCATGAATAGACCATACTGTGAATAAATAATATAACTGGATCCACTTTAAATAATGGATTGAATGGATATCTGAAAATATATAAGAAATGTTATATTGATATACAATCATTAATTCCAACCAGTTATATATCTAATGATTATTTTATGGTTATGGTTAATCATGAAGGGTGTGTGAGTTTTTCTTCAAAATTGATATGGAAATCGAAAACAATATATTTGGAAAAAAAAGTCTCATGAATAGACCAGTCAAGAAACATAGAAAAATACATGTGTTCTGGAGCAGGAAGTGACTAAAAGTGAAACAAATGCCTATAAATTTGCTAACTAGTGAATGAAATATATATCCTATGATGTGCATAAACTGAAGAAATAGTAATGTACCAGTGTGGAAAAAAAAATTAACGTCAAAATACACATCATGTCCCATAGGAACCAACATGCATTGATGTTAAACTGGGTCAGTTAATGCAGACATATTAGAATTTGTATGCACCTTTCACTGAAGTTAGTTCTCAGTACTAGGAAACAACTATGTATTTCATGTGTATGAGTATTTCTAAGAATAATCTTGTGAAAACTTGATTATTAATCCACATCCATGAACATGAATGAATTTAGGGAGTGTATATAAGACACATATTTTTCATATTTTTACAAATCTGGACAGTATATATATATATATATATATATATATATATATAGATAGATAGATAGATAGATAGATAGATATATACACATATATGGACACATATACACACAAACACAGAAATTAAAAAGTAGCAATATATATGCCAATCGAAATTCATCATGAAATATATATCACAAAGATGCAAAAACATTCATTTTACTGAACATGGGTTTATGTATAATGTTGTTCCACTGGGAAGCTCACCCATAGGTTGAATTTTCAGTTCTAACAGCGTTTAGGACGAGTGATCACTTCTCACAATATGTATCTGCCAAGTCATGTAACTCAAAAGAATGTACGTTTGATACCATGTAGGATTCTATTTGTGCATATAAAAATACATGTGCTGAATAGGCTCCAGAAAATGAGAGACAGTAATTCACATATTTGTTAACTTTAAAAACACATGGAGAACTATTTCAATTAAAAATTGACTAGATTCATAATACCTACCCTTTATCATGCAAAAGGCAAGTCCAACCCTGAACTGCATGTATTTACGTACTGTTTGGGTTATTTTTCTCCATCATATTAGGATTAGTAGTCGGAGTCTATTAGAATATGGGTTAGTGTCAGGGATTCAGAATTGCGAATGGAAAAATAGGAAAATTAATCCAATGTGTATGCAAATATGTGCTAAAACAAATCTTCCGACTCTCATCCAGAACAATGCCTTGAAATTATCTTCACCCCAAGTAAGACACAATTAGAGAAGAAAATTTGCAAAATCTGTGATTACATTTCTGTAATGGAAAATGCTCAGGAGTGCACAAACTTGGAGGTGGTATAGGAGTTTTCAAAAGTAAGGACAGGGTACACACTCCACAAGCATGGAGCTCTGCATGCCTACATCTTTTTGAGAAACTGCCACAGAGGTTGGGCACTGATATATAGGTTTTTGTCAGGAGTTAAGCTTCCTTTGTAGTGATACCCTCAAAGCTGGGTCTGCATCTATGTGACCTGGAGGACAAAGTTTCTTATTTTCCAATGAACACGAGGCAGCAGTGCTGAATTCTCTCTTTGTAGATAAACTGTGGCCCCTGGGGGTTTATTTTCTCCCCGTGTGGACTGTGAAACCATTTGGTCATCCTCCAATTTTCGTGGTGTTTCTTGCTGCTGCACTTGGAGATTTGTACATGCTTCACGAAATACAAGGAGTTCAACTGGGAAACAGTGCTGGAGAGAGTTCTGTCACGTGTGGTGGGTTATGGTCTGCAAGAAAATGCACAAACCAGGTTTCTATCTCTCAAAGATTGCCCCCTTGTTCATAGCAACCTGATTCTGAACATTGCCCTGAAACCTCGCCATATAACAAGATGCCATTACATATAAGGGTCTGAAGTCTTCACTATGTCAGTCACAAGCCATTTGGAAGTAAATGGCAGATCCACATGGACCCACCATGATACTTTATCACACACCTGCCCACCACTGCTCTACGCCCACTACTCAGCAGGCTACAAATTACTGGCATGTCTGTTCTAAACAATTTTCAGAAAACCCTGTCAATCAAGGCACTCTCTGGTACACTCATGATAAGCAATAGGAGATCCAATGTTTCTTGAGTGCCACCGGGTCATGGGAATTTCAAAAATTTCATGGTATTTATCTAGCCATTTTTCAAGGATGACATTGGATGCACTGTGAATTTCAGTTATTCAGAAACCATTAAATGTTGAGAAAGCTCAATTCAAAGAAAATTCTGGAGAACTCTCACAGGCAAGGCTTTCCAAAAAGTGGACAAAAGGTCACTTGAAGCCAGGACCATTGAGGTCTACAATGTGAGGTCCTATATGTTTTGACTCTCTACTATGGCTGCAAAGTCTTTCAGAATAAAATCATGTGATATCCAGGCTGAGATTCCCAGTTCTTTGTGGAAAGCCACCCTGGTCCTAGATCTCAGGTTCCAAGGGCGACTCTCATGCGTGGCCTCCTAAAATCCCAACACAATTCATGGCAATACTTCTCTGAGGTCAGTTTCAGAACTCAGTCTCTAAGGGGAAACACACCAGAGTTCAATCCCTGGTGACCCAGTCATCTCTTCCAACCGCCACACAAATGACCAGAATTAAAACCAAAACACTCACACATGCCCCTCATCTTCTTTCATATAGACACTAATCATAACCTTGGCTGGAAGTTTCCATGAGGCACACAGCACAAGACAATGTCAAAATAAGCTCCCTTGCCCTTCATTTGTCTAAAGTCAGTGTTTCTGGACACCGTTCCTGTGAACCAGGGCTGATCAAAGATGCCTGCCATTAATACTGTTCCGCTTCTCCAATTTGAGGCATACTGACTGTCAGGTATAGTTTCTTTATGTGATTTGTAGTCATGAGAAAACCCAAGCACCTATGGGCTAGCCTCTGCAGGGCTTGAAGAACTCAGTTGACCCAAAGGATCCCTCTTCTGACTTGATGGAGATCAGGAACCTTACAGAGGAAAGCAAGAGACTTCATCAACAATGATTGCTCTTTTGGCCATTTTGGAATTGGATGCACACATGGGATCTTTCTTTAGATCCATCAGGTGCTGAGAATCTGAGCCATGGACTCACACTGCACTAAGAGGCGGATTCAGACATATCCCTTTGCAAAGCAATTAAGCAAAGATCCTCAGGTGATGCCCATTTATTTCCATTTGAAAACTGATTTTTTCAGGCTTTCGAAAGGTGTGGCCTTAGGCAAAGACCTTCCTAACATTCAGGGCAACAGAACAATAAGAAAGCAAATTCCCAAAGCAGAGTTTCTCCACTGAGACTTTCCTGGTCACACTGATATCTGAATTTTCTGAGATACTCACCATTCCCTTCAGCTATCCAGTACATGGCCATGTCCCAGATTGTGGAGGAGATACATATCTTGAACACAAAACCATGAGCCTATGGGAGAGTGGCCAGAATTCAGGAAGAAATCAGGAATGTAGAAAGGTAGTAGGTGTTGCCCATCTATAAGGTAAGCTGCAGTCCATTCATAAATTGGACAAGATGAATGCTGCAAAGATTTCTACTAGACAGGACACATCCTTTGATGCATTCTCTTTTCTATTGTCTACAACCACGGACACAGTGGGATACACAGAAACACTCACCTTCTCAAAGGACTTACTAGAAACAGGCCACTCCAAATTAAACAAACCGACTTTCCTACATATTCTTAAAACATGAGACAAAATCACTAACACACAAACACACCCACAAAGGCACCTTCTTTCCCCAAGTAGGTCTGTGACTATCCAGAGCATCCTCTGACTGGTGGGCCATACTATGTTCCCCTGAAATGGGCTGTTGTATGTCAGATCTGGTCTCCTTGGCCAACACTGTGATGTTGTCAGGAGCCAGCGGTGAGCCACTGCCTGCTTTATCAAAAAAAAAAAAAAAAGCCCCTCTTCAGAGCTTTCCTGGCATTTGTCCCTCTTCAATTCAGTATTTGCCAAGAAAGAGTGACTCTGTCCTTGGTTAATCCAAACATGTGAGACCACTGGGACTGGGACTGGGCCTGCCTCAGGGTGCCTGTCTCCCTGGATCCAAAGTTCAGAGTGGTACATCAACAAGAAAGTGACGTAGGTCACTTCCTCTAGAACTGAATGAGGTCACTGCCTTGGCAACCACTTTGTCCTAACAGTTGCATCCAAGGGTCCATGAAATGGAGCGTGCTCCTGCTTCCTATGACACTTTTACAAGTTAAAATGGAATATCAACCATAGGCACCCGGGAACAGCTCTCCACACAGGCCTGGTTTGGTCCATCTTCTCTAGATTAAGAAGAGAGAGACTGCTTCAGACACATCCCTTCATCCTTACCTTGTTGTTTGTCATGGAAGATGACTTTTGCTCTCTCAGGTCCTTCATAGCTGCCTATATCTTCTCCAGGGATCATTTCTGCATGGACTTTTGAGGTTCTCTGCAGGTTGAAGATCTCCTACATTCCTGTATTGTAAGACCAACTCTGTCCCTGCTCGTCTATAAAGGTAGATTGAGGGAATCGTGTATGGTTAGGGTTAATAACATTTTTGATTTGGGTTGGGATCATTCTGCTGGATGAATAATGGTATTGGGAACCTGCGATATTTATAAGATTATAGAGGTGAAATATATGTATGAAAACAGAAATCTCAGTAAGATTTAAAGCCCAGAAGGTCATTGGGTCCTTGATTGGAATAGTTAGCTTTGAATTATGTTCTGCCCAGATGTCTCAGATAAATCTATACACAATGGCATAGGATCTTGTACCTTAGATGATTGAATGTTGAGGAGAACATCCATTCAAAAAGGGAGAGTTGGTAAGATTACGAAGATAGTTGGTAAGATTAGAAAAACGTGTGAGTATAGGATTTGGACAAAAAGTTCTTTAGCAATAGGGTTTCAGGTACACAAAAAAATGTAAATGTCAGCACATGTGAAGAGTCAGTCACAATGATGAACTGGGGAAAATATGTAGGAAAGCAGATATCAATAGAGACATAAGGAAATCAGGCAAAGTATAAAATGAGTGATAGCAATAGATATTTTCAACAGGCTTGAGATTGAATATATAATCTTAGGAAGAAACAAATATGTAGTCACCAATAGGATTGACATTTGAGAGCATTAGGCAACCTGGACATGGGTGATTTTCATAATCCATACTCACATTCCATTTAGGCTTTTGTACAATCGTAAGTGTGACTTTGCATTTTGTGGCCAGAATATTACTGTGATAAAATGTATATGTAGATCAGGTGACATGAGTATTTCTACCACCATTTCTTGGAGCAATATTTTGAAGAGGTATAAATTAGTATTGGGGGTACATATAGGTGTACCATGTGTGTATGAATATAGAGATAATGCATGAATAGACCATAGTGTGAATAAATAATATAACTGGTTCGAACTTAAGAAATTGGAATAAATTGATATCTGAATATACACAGGGAATCATATGTTGATATACATACATTCATTCCAACCATTTATACATCCAATGGAAATATTACGGGTGTGGTTCATCATAAAGAGTGTGTGAATTTTGCTTCAAAATTGATTATGGAAATCGAAAATAATGTGTTTGGAAAGAAGTCTCATGAAATGACCAGTCAAAAACAAAGAAGAATACATATGTTCTGAAGCAGGAAGTGATAGAATGTGTTACAAATTTCTTTAAATTTATGAAGTTGTGGGTGAAATGTATATTCTATGATGTACAAAAACTGAAGAAATAGTAATGTACCAGTGTTGTATAAAAATGAACGTCAAAATACACATCATGTCCCATAGGAATCTACTTGCATTGATGTTAAAGTGGGTCAGTTACTGTAAAAATATAAGGATTTGTTTGCACCATTTACTGAAGTGAGTTTTCAATACTATAAAACAAATATGTATTTCAGGTGGATGAATATTTATGAAAATAATCTTATGAAAATTTGAATATAAAACCACATACATGAACAAGAATGAATTTAGGGAGTGTATAATAAGACACATATATTTCATATTTTGAAAAATCTAGAGAGTATATATATATATATATACAAAACACACACAGAGACATTAAAAAGTAGCAATATATATGCCAATTAAAATTCATCGTGAAATATATATCATCCACAGATCCAAAAATATTAATTTTACTGAACATGGATTTATGTATAATGTTTTTCAACTAAGAAGCTCACTCATAATTTGAATTATCAGTTCCAAAACATTTAGGAGGAGTGATTTCTTCTCACACTTTGTCTCTGCCAAGTTAGCCACCTCTCAAGAATATAGGTGTGATACCAGGTATGATTCTATATGTTCATATAAAAATACATGTGCTGAATTGGCTACAGAAAAAGGGAGACAGGAATTCACATATGTGTTAACTTTAAAAACACATGCAGAACTCTTTCAACAAAAAATTGACAAGATTTATAACTCCTACCCTATATCATGCAAAAGGGAAGACCAACTATACACCATGGCTCCTCTGAAGTGCTAGTATTTCTATTCTGTTTGGGTTATTTTTCTCCATTATATTAGAATTAGTTGTCAGAATCTAGTAGGGTAGAGGTTAGTGTCAAGGATTCAGTATTTCAAATGGAAAATTGAAAAATGAATCCAATGTGTATGTAAATATGTGCTACACAAAAATCTTCCCACTCTAATCCAGAACAATGCCTTGACAATACCTTCGCCCCAAGTAAGACACAATTAGAGGAGAAGATTTAGAAAATCTGTGAACAAATATCTGGAATGGAATATGCTCAGGAGTCCACACCTTGGAAGTGGCAGAGGAGTTTCCAAAGGTAAGGGACAGGGTAAACCCTCCAAAAACATGGAGGTCTGCTGGCATAGACACTTCTTGAGAAACTGCCTGTGAGGTTGGGCACTTGAAAAATATGTTGTTGTCAGGAGCTTTAGCTTCCTTTCTAGTGAGACCATAAAAGCTTGGTCTGCATCTATGAGACCTGGAGGACATGCTTTCTTATTTCCCAATGAACATGAGGCAGCAGTGCTAAATTCTTTTTTTTAGGTAAACTGTGGCCACTGGGGGCTAAATGTCTTTCCATGTGCACTTTGAAGCCATATGGTCATCCTCCATTTTCGTTTTGTTTCTTCCTGCTGCACTGGGAGTTTGGTATTTGCTTCACGAAATACAAGGAGTTCAATTGGGTCTCAGTGCAAGAGGGAGTTCTGTCATGTGTGGTGGGTCAGGTTCTGCAGGAGGATACAAGAACCAGGATTCTATCCCACATAGCTTGCCCCCTTGACCATAGCAACCTGATTCTGAACAATGTCCTGAAAACTCTCCATATAACAAGTTGCCTTTACATGGAAGGTTCTGTTGGCTGCACCGTGTCAGTCACAAGCCATTTTGAAGCCAATGGAAGATCCACATGGCCCCACCACAGATGTTTTATCAAATACCTGCCCACCACTGCTCTAGTACAACTACTCAACAGAGTCCAACTTACTGGCATCTCTGTTCTACACCATTTACATGAAACCCAGTCAATCAAGGCACTGTCTGGTATATTCATGATCAGTAACAGGACATCCAAAGGTTCTCCAGTGCCACCTGGTGATGGGAATTTCAAAAATTTTATGGTATTTTTCTAGCCATTTTTCAAGGATGAAGTTGGAGGCACTGTGAGTTTCAATTCTTTCAGGAACCATTAAATGGTTAGGAAGCTCATTTCAATGAAAGTTCTGGAGAACACTCACAGGTAAGGCTTCCCAAAGAGTGGCCAAAAGATCACATGATATTATGCCCATTGAGGTCTACAATGTGAGGTCCATATGAGTTTTGACTCTCAACTATGAGTGCCAAATCTTTCAGAATAAAATCATGTGGTATCCTGGCTGAGAGGCCTAGTGCTCTGTGGAAAGCCATCCTGGGCCTAGAACTTAGTTTCCAAGGGCGACACTAATGCCTGGCTTCATAAAATCTCATCACTATTCATGGCAATACTTCTCTGAGGTCAGTTTGAGAACTCAGTTTCTAAGGGAATCACACCAGAGTTCAAGAACATGTGGACCAAGTCATCTCTTCCAACCGCCACCCAAATGACCACAATTTAAAACAAAACACTCCAATGTGGCGCTCATCTTTTTCCATATAGACACTCATAATGACCTCTGGCAAAAGTTTTCCATGAGGGGCACAGCCCAAGACCGTGTCCAAAATAAGCTCTCTTGCACCTAATTTGCCTAAAGTCAGGGTGGCCTGGACACCCTTCTTGTGAACCAGGAGAGATCAAATAGGCCTCCCATTAATACTGCTTTGCTTTTTCAATTTGAGGCCAACTGACTGTGGAGTTTGGATTCCTTATGTGAATTGGAGTCTTGAGAAAACCCAAGAAACTATGGGCTAGCCTCTGCAGGGCTTTGAAGAACTCATTTGACCCAAAGGATCCCTATTCTGGCTTGATGGAGGTCAGGAAAGTTACAGAAGAGGCGAGAGACTTCATCCACAAGGACTGCTCTTCTGGCCATTTTGGTTTTGGATGTACACATGGGATCTTTCTTTAGATCCATCAGGAGCTGAGAATCTAAGCCACACCCTCACACAAGGCAAATAGGCTGATTCAGACACATCCTTTCCAAAGCAATTAAGCAAAGAGCCACAGGTAATGCCCATTCATTTCCATTTGAAAACTGTTTTCTTCAGGCTTCACAAAGTGGTGGACTGAGGAAAAGACCTTCCTGACATTCAGGGCAACAGAAGAATTGGTAAACAAAAGGCCCCAAGCAGGGTTTCTTCACTGAGACTTTCTTGGTCAAACTGATATCTTAGTTTTCTTAGATGCTCGCCATTCCCTTCAGCTATTCAGTACATGGTCATGTCACAGAGCTTCAAGGTTGTACATATCTTAAACACAAAACCATGAGCCTATTCTGGAGAGTGGCGAGAATTCAGGAAGAAAACAGGAACTTAGGTAGATAGCAGGTGTTTCACATCAATAAGGCAAGCTGCAGTCCATTCATAAATAGGGCAGGATGAATGCTGGGAAGCTTTCTACTAGATAGGACATATTCATTGATGCATTCTCTTTTCTAATGTCTACAACCACGGACATAGTAGGATACATAGACATAGAAACACTCACCTTGTCAAACGACTTACTAGAAACAGCTCACTCCAAACAAAACAAACCGCCTTTCATACCTATTCTCAGAACATGAGACAAAACCACAAACCCACACCCAGACCACAAAGGCACCTCCTTCCCCCATGTAGGTCTGTGACTATCCGGAGTGTCCTCTGACTGGTTGGCCATACTATGTTCTCTGGAAATGGCCTGTTCTGTCTCAAATCTGGTCTCCTTGGCCAACTCTGTGAAGTTGTCAGGAGCCAGCGGTGAGCCACTGCCTGCTTTCTCAGGAAAGGCCCCTATTCATAGCTTTACTTGCATTTGGCCATCCTCACATCAGTAGGTTCCAAGAAAGACTGAGTCTGTCCTTGGTAAATCAAAATAAGTTTGACCACTGGGACTGGGACTGGGACTGGCTCTTGGTGCCTGGATTCCTGGATTCCAAGTTCAGAGAGTTCCATCACCAAGGAAGTTAGGTGAGGTCACTTCCTTTAGCAACTGAATGAGGTCACTGCCTTGGCAACAACTTTGTCCTAACAGTTGCTTCCAAGGTTCCCATGAGAAGGAGGCTGCCCCTACTTCCTGTGACACTTTCACCAGTTAGAGTGGTATGTCAACCATAGGCATGCAGGAGCAGCTCAACACATGCCTGCTTTGGTCCATCTTCTATACATTAAGAAGAGAGTGGCTAATTCAGACACATCCCTTCATCCTGAGCAGGTTGTTTGCCATGGAAGACTTCTGCTCTCTCAGGTCCTTCATAGTTGCCTACATCTTCTCCAGGGATCATTTCTGCATGGACCCTTGAGTTTCTCAGCAGGTGGAAGATCCTCTATATTCCTGTATTTTAAGACCAACTCTGTCCCCACTTTTCTGTAAAATTAGATTGAGAGAACAGTGTATGGTTAGGTTTAATAACATGTTCGATTTGGTTTAGAAAGGAAACTACACGGTTGAGCAAACAGGGTCCTACCGTTAGCAATAATATGAGGATTATTAATGGACCGGCCCTGGCAGATAAAAGCGTAGTTAACCAGGTTGACTATGTGAACAAAGACTCAAACCTTCCTTCTGGGGCCTCTGTCTCTCTTTGACGCTCTTCAAGTCGTTTTCTTAATTTACTCATTGATTCTTTTACAACTCCAGTATTGTCGGCATAAAAACAACATTCTTCCCTCAATGCAAGCAAAAAGGCACCTTTCTCTCATGAAGAGGAGGTCCAACACTCGCCTGCTCTATAAAACAACTTCAGAGAGAGAGAGGTTAAAATTCCTGTAAAGCTGTGATGTCGGTTTTTAATGTCTTTAAGCTTTGGTCTATTTCTGCTTCTAATTGTGTCTTTGTTGTGTCTCATGGAATAGGACAGTTCTTCCTGTGCCCAAGCCTTCAGCAATTATTATTCCTAATAGGATGGCTAAAGTGAGGGATACAGGTTCCCGGTGGAACCGGGTTGTATGCCCCCCTATTTGAACTTTAAATGAACCTGCGTCATGATAGAGCACTCTGAAAAACATCTACATCATTACATAATTAATCACATCTATTGACCATTTTATGAAAACATAAATAATGTTAAAGTGTATAGAATTATACTGTTTTATGGATGGACAAGAAAATGCACCTAAGATAGCACCAAAGTGAGGAAAACATTCTTATTTGTTTGCATCCGGATTTAGAGGGCATTGCTTCTTTTGTAATCAATTAATCCCCTGAAACCCAAGTTTTGGTAGTTTTAGAGTTTGTACCCAACATGTAAGGGAAGGGGCTCAGAAGTTCACAGTCTGCAGAAATTCACAAAAATTAGTTTTTGTTTCTGTTTTTTTTTTTCCTCTGTTCTGGGCAAGTTAACTTTTCAAGGACACCTTGGAAGGGGAGAGCTTTTTTGTCTCTTTTTTTTCTCCCTGCCAGCTGTCACCATGGAGCCCAGTTGCTAACATTTTTATCTTAGAAATGTAGCCATCTCGGTGAAGCCCCAGCTCAAGGCCAGAGGCCTTGTTCGCATATTTTGTGAAAAACTGGTAAGGAGGTGTCTAGCTTAGGGGTGGTGATTTTTCCAGCCAGTGGTCAAGTAGAACAGGGCAACATGAAAAGTGCAAGTTTATGTACATTAACTCTTTCAGAGGGACTCTTTTGCTGAAAGACCTAAAGTAAGCCTTGGTGAAGACTTCTGGAGAAGGTCATTTAAGACATTTCTATGGACCTAGTACAGAGGGGGAAGACGGGGTAGTCGAGGCTGAGAGCAGCTCCGTGGATCTAAGAATGAGGAAAGAGAGATGTAAAAGAAAAATGGGAAAGGGGTTTGGGATTTTCCTAAAACAAAACTTGAGCAGTAGAACAGGTAGAGCAGAGGGGAAGATGGGAGTAAATATTCCAAAAAGCCTTTGAGGGACTTTAAATTCTTAGAAACCTGTTTTCAGTGATGACAAAGCAACTTTAAAGGCCATTTTCATTACATCTTGTATAGGGGTCTGAGGCCTCTTATCAGCTGGTTTGAGCTTTGGGTTAGCTTGCTAGAGGACTTGCTTGGACCTAGTGCAGGCACTGACAGGAAAAGAGAGGAGTGAGTGGGTGAAGGGGTACCTTGGTACCTGCTACCTCAGCAAGGGGGCAATGTTCTGAGAACCAGCGGAGGTTTGGGTTTTTGATTTAGTAATTGGAGAGGAGAAATCAGGTTGCTAAGATGGGAGTGATAGCAGAGAGTCTAGAGCAGAAGGCTGAGGGTGAGGAACTATTGGAGAAGCATAGTACAGGATGTGAGCAAAGGAGGGAAAAGGATTCCACATAGGGAAATTTCCCCCTTTTGAGAACTTGCCAAAGTTAAAAATGTCACACAAAATTTGAGGATCTAGAGAACCCTCTGGGGGCCATAGTATTTGGTTGTCTAATTGGTAATATGGCCAATGCTGTGTACTGAATTTGATGAGGAGTTTGGGTTCCACCAGGCAGCCCCTGTATGCTCACATTCACTTGACTTACACAAGAAGTCGGCTTCTCCCCGACACAGCCGTGGCTGTTTGTGCCTTTGATAGTCCGCTAGGCAAACATAGTAATCTAGGCTAGCCAACCTGAATCTGTCTCGCGTGTCCCTGCATCCATAATGTTTGTTTCCATTATCTATGGTACAGAAGAGATTTAATGGAATTTTAGTGGGATCCTCTTCATCAGGGATATCTCAATAGGAAAGACCTATACCGAGCTGACAAATGTCTGGGTGGATAGATGGCCACCAGGTCTCTAAGGGGGCTGTATGCGAGATAGACCATACTTCTTGTCTAGTAGGATTTGTGATCAGCCATTGCTGCTGAACGGAATGATGAGGGTTAGAACTACTGGTGGCCAAGGGGAGAGTCTATAGTCTTATCCACATAGCGAATACGCAATTTGAAATGGTTAGCAGGCTTTTCCAGTTTCCAACAAGAGTCTGGACACAGCAAAGGATTGAGATGAGAGGCATGGATCCAAAAAGTGATTCCGTCTACTTTTACCGCTTTAGGTTTTATAAGTAGCACCTGGTATGTTCCTTTCCAGTGGGGTTCCAGGGATGACACCTGATGTTGTCTTATGTAGACGAAGTCTCTTACTTGATATTGACTTAGAGTCCCCTCCTCCCAAGGTTGGTAGGCAGTGGCCAGCTGTTTCCACAGGTATCGCTGAGTTCTTTCAATGACTTTAAGTCTGTCAAGCAAGGGGGTGTGGAAGTGATCGTTAGGCCTTAGAGTTGGGGTTAGGTTCCTTACTGGATGATGGGCATCATAGAGAATTTCATAGGGGGTGAGGTTACACAAAGAAAGAGAGGGAGTATTTCTCGCATGAAACAGTGCATAAGGCAGGAGCATAATCCAATCTTTTATGCCAGGCTCTAAGCTTAATTTCGTTAAGGTCTCTTTAATGGTTCTATTTATTTTTTCTACCTGTCCTGAGCTCTGGGGTATATAAGCATAATGTAACTTCAAATTAATCCACAGGGTCCCAGTGAACACCGGACTTACCTGAGCCATGAACACCAGTCCATTATCAGACCCTATTGCCTTAGGCAGACCGTATCTTGGAGAAATATCTTTCAGGATCTTCTTGAAAACCATTTGTGCAGTTTGGTTGTTTTTGTGTGTGTATGTGTGTTTGTGTGTAAGGTTTCAGTCCATCCTGAAAATGTATCTACAAAGACTAGGAGATATTTAAGTCCATACGTTGCTGGCTTAATTTCACTATTGTCCACTTCCCAAAATTGTCATTTTCTGGTTCCTCGTAGGTGCTTTCCTCTAGGAAACTGGAAGGGTAAGCATTAACCAATTGACGGACTCGACAGGCTTTTGTTACCCGTTCAGTTATTTCCTTTCGCTGTGAGTCGGTTAGTGGAAAACTCTGTTCTTAATCCTACAGGAATGCCTGCAGTTTCATTGAACCAAGGTGAGTGAGTTGGTGTACATTTTTAACGTAGTGTAGGGCTTTCTGTAATTGCAGCCTGAGCTCAGTGAAGTTGAGGCGTTCAGTGTCAGTGTCCATAGATGTTATCAAAAACTTCCTGGTGATCAGGGGTCCATTGGAATTGGGCATCTCCCATTAACACCGGGTATAAAGGAGCAGCTAAAGACGCAAACCCAGGTATCCATAACCTGCAAAAGCCAGCAGTACCAAGAAACTCTCTGAGTTGTCTCCTGTTAGATGGGGGTGGTATCTACACAATGGTTTGTTTTCTGGGCTCAGTGAGCCATCATTTACTGCCCCTAAGGTAACAGCCCAGGAAGATTACTTCATGCTAGCAAATTTGGGCTTTTTTGCCGAAACTCTATACCCAAGTTGAGCAAGCTCATATAATAGTGCTTGGGTCCCAGACTCACAGTTTTCCTTGGTGTTGGCTGCCAGTAGCAGGTCATTCACGTATTGAAGCTGGGTGATTTGGGGTGCATAGTTCTGAAATTGCTGAGATCTCTGTGGAGGGCTTCATCAAAGAAAGTGGGGGAGTTTTTGAACCCCAGTGGGAGTCTAGTCAAAGTTAGTTGACCAGACGTTCAGGTTTCTGGGTCTACCCACCCAAAAGCAAACAGCAACTGACTATCTTTATGCAGAGGCAAGCAAAAGAAAGCATCTTTTAGTCCAGAACAGTATACCATTTCCGCTCAGGGTTCAGAGTGCTAAGCAGATTGTACGGATTAGGTACCGTGTGGTGAATGTCCTGCACTCTGTTGTTGATCTCTCTTAGGTCTTTAACAGGACAATAGTCCCCGGTTCCTGGCTTTTTTTTTCTAGTAGCAGGGGAGTGTTCCAGGCCAATTGACAGGGCCTTAGGAGCCCTAAGTCCAGATATTTCTGAATATGGGGCCTTATCTCATCTTTAGCTTTTTTTGCTTAGAGGATATTATTTGACATTGATTGGGGAGGCTGAGGTTTTTAACTCCACTGTTATTGGAGGTTGTTTCACGGCCAGGCCTAGCCCAGCAGTTTTTGCCCAGGCATCTGCATAATCTGTTATCCATTTCTGGTGTAGCTTGCCTGTTTGATCAGTCTTTGGGGGTGTGAAGAGTGGATGTTCATCTTCTACTAATATAGTTAAAGCCGTGACTATAGGAGTTTTTACTGAAGAATTTAGAAATTTCATTTTGGGGCCTTCAGGGTTAAAAGTTATTTAGGCCAAGAGCTTGGTGAGCAGATCTCTGCCCATCAATGGGTCCAGGCATTCCTGGATTACGAGGAAGGAGTGATAGATTTTTCCTTTCCCAAGGTCCATGGTCCTCTTAGTAGTCTAAGCCCGATATTTACTGCCATTAGTTCTTTGAACTACAGACCTTTTATTTGATAGAGGGCCCAATGGGGCCTTAAGGGCTGAGTATACTGCTCCTGTTTTCATTTCAAAGTTTACTGGGGTCCGCTACACTTCAAAAGTTACCCTGAGCTAGGGGAAGTGATCTGAGCCCCAACTTTTTTAGTCATGCTCCAGAGTCAGAATGGCTGGCTGGCGTGGCTGTCTCTTTATAGGGCACTCTTTTGCCCAGTATCCTTTTTTTTTTACAGTAGGCACATTGATCTGAGGCCAGGGGTGGCCTCTGGCATGGCCCCAGGTATCCCTTCCTGTCACCTTACGTCTTAATTTCTGGCCTCTTTCTTGTGTGACCAGGATCTTGGTCAATCCCTTAGTCTGTCTTTTGCTTCTCTCATCCTTCCTTTGCTCCCTTTCTTTCTCCCTGTTTCTCTCTTATAGTATATTTTCTCGGCTTCTCTGACTAAATCTCTCTTTTAAATTTTTTTAATATCCATGGCAGCTTGCCCAATTAAGGCCATCGTTACAGATGAATTTTGATCCGCTGCCTGAGGATCGAAAGGAGTATATCTCTTATATGCCTCCATAATTCTTTCTAGAAACAAAGAGGGAGATTCATCAGGCCTTTGAATAATTTCTCTTACCATGGCCAAATTAGTTGGTCACCTAGTAGCCCCTTGGAGACCCGCTATTAGAGCCAGGCAATAATTGGACAGATGCTCTTTATCTTCAAAGGTGTTGGGGTTCCAGTTGGTTTGGTTTAAGGGTAAGCTGGCTTTGATTATGTTGGGAAGTTGTGTTGGTCGCCAATCAGGTCCGAGGATTTTTTTTTTTTAGTTTCTTGGAGGTTTTTCTCTTATTCCTCTGTCATAAAGAAAGTCCCTAGGAGTTGTTGGCAGTTATCCCAAGTAGGCAGGTGTAAAAACGTTGGCGAGTTCTCTGAGTTCTTTTAGCCGGGCCAGCTTCCTCCAGGGAAGGAGGGGCTCTGTGTGCCACGGGACAGTCATCTGGATGGTGCTGGGCCATCCTAGCTTCTTTGAATGGTGGAGAGGCTGAGTCAGCAGCAGGGGAATCACTTAGAGGGTGTTGGGAGTTGGGGGATGAAGGCAGAGGATAAGGAGGGGGAGGAGAGTCCAGTAGAGTCTTGAGACTCATGGAGAACAGAGGGTGCAAGAGGAGGAGCAGAGAGTTAAAGAGATAGAATCATGGGGGAAGGAGTAGGAGCGGGTGCAGGAACAAGGAAAGGCTTCATCCTTGGAGGAGGAGATTTGTAGAGGTCCTGACAAGTTAAGATATATGGCTGTTGATCTGGATGTCTACGTGGCCCCTGCTAAAAGACAATATCTCGAACTTTTCAAATTAGTGCGAAGTAGAAAGATCATTCTAGGGGCCATCCGACTACAAAGGTGGGTCATTCTGAGACACAGAATCTGCCAGATCCGGCATTTTACTGAAAAAGAAAGATTCTGAGCCCTTAAGCAGACTTTGGTCTAGTGATCAAGGGTCAGGAACAGAGGCATTGTAGTGCTCTGTCCCATAATGAAATATACACAGACAATAAAAGCAATGACACATGACACAGACAAGACAAGACAATAAAGACAGGCAATGGACGTCCAATACTGAGACCAGGACTGAGTAGCCGGCAAAACATGATGGGCTGGCAATACCGAATCCGAAACAAAATATCACTGAATCAAGGAGACTATTGTTCCTCGATTTCATGAGTTCATCCCCCAGGGACATGGCCTGTGGCTCTGTGACATGTGTGTCAGTCACCGTGGGAGAGAGCTCACGCTCTTTACCAATAGCCATTTTGTGAAACCCTAACCTGAATCCTGAAACCAGAAAGAGGGGCCTTATTTACCCCAAGAGGAGCCCGTTGGGGGTCTTTCATCTGCGGCTGCCGGATCTCACTGGGGCCACGAGATGTAAAGATCGGGCGAGGGTCGGTTGAAGAGACCACCAAGAGACTGTCTCATGCAACAGCAAAGGCTTTATTGGGAGTCCGGCATGCAAGGGCTCAGAGCTCTCTTGAATAGAGCAGAGAGCCCTGAGAACAGCTTAAGAAGTGCTTATATATTTTCCTTGGAGAGGGCAGAGAGGGAAGTTTATTGATGGGTAAGGGCGAGTGGGCGGTTTGCGTGCAACTGGTTGACCGAGTACATTCTGCAGTTTGGCAGTTGGGGACAGCACATTCTGGGAAAAAGAATAGCAAACAGTTCTCATGATTTCAACAGTGTTTTGTTAAGCATACAGAAAATCAAGAAGTGACAAGTACCTATTTTATTAACCTTTCAATATAAGTATGAAAACAGAAATATAGGTAAGATTTGAAGCCCAGAAGTTCATTGGGCTCTTTATTGGTATACTTAGCGTTGAATTACATTCTGTAGTGATGTCCCAGAAATATGGATATACAATGGCATAGGACCTTATACATTCTCGGAGGTCAATTCCAAAACACAGACTCTAAGGGGAATCACACCAAAGTTCAAGCCAAGGTGGACCCAATTATCTCTTCCAACCGCCACACAAATGACCACAATTAAAACCAAGACACTCCCACATGCCACTCATCTTCTTCCATATAGACACTCACCATAACTTCTGGCAAGAGCATTCCATGAGAGGCGCAGCACAAGACAGTGTTCCAAATAAGCTCCCTTTCCCCTCATTTGCCAATAGTCAGGGTGGCCTGGACACCCTCCCTGTGAACCAGGAGTTATCAAACAGGTCTGCCATTAATACAGCTCTGTTCTCCAATTTGAGGCCTACTGACTGTGGGGTTTAGATTCTTTATTTGAATTGGATTCATTAGAAAACCCAAGAACCTATGGGCTAGCATCTGCAGGGCTTTGAAGAACTCATTTGACCCAAAGGATCCCTATTCTCATTTGATGTAGGTAAGGAACCTTACAGAGGAATGTGAGGGACTTCATCCACAGTGACTGATTTTTGGTCATTTTGATTTTGGATCCACACATGGGATCGTTCTTTAGATCCATCAGGTGCTGAGAATCTAAGCCACAGGCTCACACAGGACCAAGAGGCTGAATCAGACACATCCCTTTACAAAGCAATTAAGCAAAGAGCCACAGGTGATGCCCATTCATTTCCGTTTGAAAACTGTTTTCTTCAGGATTCACAAAGGCGTGGCCTCAGGCAAAGAACTTACTGACATTCAGGGCAACAGAAAAATAGGCAATCAAAAGGCCCATTGCAGGGGTTCTCCACTGAGACTTTCCTGGTCACATTGATTTCTGAGTTTTCTGAGATGCTTGTCATTCCCTTCAGCTATCCAGTACATGTCCATGTCACAGTGCTTGGAGGTGGTACATATCGTGGACTCAAAAGCATGAGCCTATTTTGGAGAGTGGCTAGATTTCAGGAAGAAAACAGGAACTTAGGAAGATAGCAGGTGTTGCCCATCGATATGGCAAGCCCTAGTGCATTCATAAATTGGGCAGGATGAATGCTGGGAAACTTTCTACTAGACAGGAAACATCCATTGATGCATTCTCTTTTTCTAATGTCTACAACCATGGACACAGTGAGATACACAGACATAGAAACACTCGCCTTGTTAAACAACTTACTAGAAACAGTTCACTCCAAACCAAACAAACCGACTTTCCTACCTATTCTCAGAACATGGGACAAAACCACAAACACACATCCACACCCACAAAGGCACCTCCTTCCCCCAAATAGGTCTCTCACTATCCGGAGTGTCCTCTGACTGCTGGGCCATACTATGTTCCCCCGATATGGCCTATCCTGTCTCAGATCTGGACTTCATGTCCAACTCTGTGAAGTGGTCAGGAGCCAGCTGTGAGCCAGTACCTGCTTTTTTAGGAAAGGCCCCTCTTCAGAGTACTCCTGGCATTTGGCCATCCTCACATCAGTAGGTACCAAGAAAGACTGACTCTGTCCTTGCTAAATTGAATCAAGTGAGACCACTAGGACTGGGACTGGAACTGACTCTGTGTGCCTGGCTTCCTGCATCCCAAGTTCAGAGAGTTCCATTACCAAGGAAGTGAGGTGAGGTTGCATCCTTCAGGAACTGAATGAGGTCACTGCCTTGGCAACCACTTTGTCCAAACAGTTGCTTTCAAGCGTACCATGAGAAGGAGGCTTACCCTACTTTCTGTGGCACTTTCACAAATTAGAATGGTATATCAACCATAGGCACCAAGAAACAGCTCTCCACACAGGCCTGATTTGGTCCATCTTCTCTATAATAGGAAGAGAGCCTTTAGTCCGGGGAGCACTGCAGTGAACCTCTGCAATAAAACTATTAGCAAGCACCTGGTGGAGGAGTCCTCCATAGGTAAGTGGCGCCTTTATAACATCTGATATCCTGTTAAGGGAGATCTTATCTGATGACAGAGATGTGGCCTGGGGAGGCTCACATATACTCCTTTCCAGGAGAGTAACGAGAATCTTTCTGTCCTCTGTTCTGTTCTGTAGGGAATTCCTCTGGAACTGTAGAGAGGGGCCTACAGGCACGCACGCGCTCCTACCCTGGAGCTATAGCAAGATGTTGCACTGTTCCACTGTTTTTCTGTTTAGGCGCTGGTTTTCTGTTTTTTGTGTTGTGTTTTGTCTTCTATTTTTTTGATTGTTTGTTTGTTTTTGTTTGTTTTGTTTTGTGATTTCAGTGGTAAAAACTTAAGTATTTTGGACGTAAAAATGGGTAATAAAGAGAGTAAGCCTGACACCCCTTTGGACTGTGTTTGAGGGATCTGCGATGAACTTTACCCCCCTTTGTTAAGCAGGATGACAGAAGCTCCTAGCTTTCTGCCTGGAGCACACCCATTGCAGAGGGCAATGCTTGCTGGGGACCTAAGAACTGAGCATCTCCCAGGTTAACAAGTGAAACTCCTTTAAAACCCCTTGTCGCTCCAGATCAAGAGAGTCACAACATTTGGCAGAGTCCCCTGTGTTTCTCCTTTGTTCGCAAAGCAATAAACCTCCCTTTTTCTTTTTCTCAAAACTCAGTCCTCATTATTAAATTGGTATTAATTGGCTTCAAGTTCAGGAATCGAACTTTAATTTACAAATTTGGTACCCCCCCTCCTCCCCGGAACTTTGTGAGAGCTGTCTATTTTAATATCAGGAGATGAAGCATGCTTGGTGTGGAACTGAACAAGAGGAGCTAATCCTGTAAGTAAAAGGAAGGACTGAGGGACTCCCAGCAGCTGCCAAAGCCCTGTTGATTCAGGGAATTACCTCCTTCCTTTCCGCACTGTAAGAATTATGCCACCTCTGTCTTGTTAAAAAAGAGAAAAAGAAAAAGGGGACACTAAATGCAGTGAAGTCACCATGGAGACACTTTATTTTACATTTCAGGTTGCCCCTCTGTTAAAACATGTGGTCCTCCCCCCCTGTGGATATCTATGGTGCACACTGGTGTAGGAGATTTTTCTCTTATCTGTTCTGGTTTAATGGGTTCTCTCTGACAGCCATAGTCTGGACCTCCTTTCTGTCTGTCTTGTGTCTTTGTATCTGGCGCTTTAAGACATGTGCAATAATGTGTTGATATTATAAATTGTTTCTTGGGAATGATCTTAGCTGAATGTATGTCTAAATGATGATGTTTTATTTTAACAATCTGGTATCTGAATGGGTTTTTGAAGCATTGCACAATCTTGCAGTTAAAAGTCGGGTTTAGGTAATTGTTTAGTTTATGATTTCAGATAATTCATGCCAGAGAACTTAAGTACTTAGGATGGAAAACTGAAGAACTCTACTTCCAAGTTGGCAAGTAACTTCCCAATCATACAGTCTTTTTTTCACCAATTTTGAATTGGATAGCCTGGGAAAATATCACTGTGTGTACCAGTGCATTAATTTGGACAAGGATAGTAAATCATAGATTGGTATCTGTTGACAAAACAAGATGTAAAGATATAAAATTTTGTGAATTGTATCTTAAATTTATATCATAATTTTCAACATCCGAACCTCAAAATTATGGTTAAAATGCCTTAGGCCTGAGGTGTCTGCTCAGAATAGCAGTTTTTCCTGCTCCTTCCAGACCTCAGCCATGACTTATGTTGAAATGTAAATGAAAGAAGCCTGCAATCTTAGTAGGAGACTGATTTGAGGCCTAAGGGGGAAAAAAAAGGTAAATTGTATGGTATTTAGTAATTACTAGCCAGTCACTTTTTCTAGGACTCTTTTTTTTTCCTTAGATACTTTTTTTTTGAGCTCATGATTTTGAGCATACAGACCTAGGTTAATGTTTTTCAGATCAGTTCTATCTTTGACCAACTGTAGACATTTTGAAACATTGCAATGGAGATTTCACCTGAGAAAAGCTACAAGGCCTTTACTATTATTATGTGTGCACACTTTTGTTATGTGTTGTATGTCTATATATACATATGTCCGTATATCATATATATGATACACAAACTAACATATACAAGGTGCGCTCATAAAAAAGCACTCATTAAAACAAATTTAAATAGGAGATCCAAAGATCTTTAATTCACGTGATTTAAATGTTTCAATTTAAATTGGATAAACAGATAAAAATCAATGTCTTTAAATTTAAGCTTACAAATTTTTCTAGGTGTTCAAAAATCTAATAAAATATTAATATCTACAAAATGGCTAATATGCCTTGGTACTAGGACCTTTCCTTCAACATAAAAATGGTTTACACTGTCAATACATTTCTCTAATATTTTGATAAATAAATAAAGTAAATTTGATTGGGATTACTCATTCATGAGTACTTTTGTTAGATATCTGATTGATTTACTAAGGTCTGAATAAGTTTTTATTAAAGTCTGTATAAGAATATAAAAATCAGTCATGTGTTAATGAGACAGAAATTTCTTAAAACATAAGTTTACCCATAACGTTGTGTTTATTAAGTTTTATTTTCTCTAGAGCAAGCAACCATAAAAATTAAACAACTGATTAAATAAGAACTGTTATTTTAGAGCACTGTACTGCCATTGCTTTAAAAGCTAAACTTGGTTAATGTAGAAACATCAATGTAATTGTGATGCTATCAATGTTTTCATATCTTATATGTATTCAAGTCTGTAAGGTAGAAACTTTAAAAGAGCATTATATCAAGCTGGTGCTCTCAAGTTTTATGGTAAAAAAATATATTGGGGATTTATTTACCTGTTATCAATAAGATATGTAAACTTTTATGTTACTTTTTACATTGGGGAAAAATTTAAATGTATTTTTTAGTTAATGAGAGCCTAATCGATGTAAAGGTTAAAAACTTTCAGCATTTCTTTAATTCATGTTTTAAATGTGATATCATATGGTGTTAGCTAATGTTCATGTGACCTCAAACAATTTATGTAAACTTTGTCAAATGATATTTATAAATAAAGATTATCTTTAGAACTAAAATACTTAAGATTTATAAAGAGCCCTGCCTTACCTGAGATAAGGCTCTGTGTCCCATCTTACTACATGTGAGAATGACTACAAAACCAGTAGGTCAGATAATATTTCTTTAAGGTTATGTTAAAAAGTT
Organism: Callospermophilus lateralis; assembly: GCF_048772815.1. NCBI lineage: Eukaryota > Metazoa > Chordata > Mammalia > Rodentia > Sciuridae > Callospermophilus > Callospermophilus lateralis. The sequence goes on from NW_027512749.1 coordinate 328,165, forward strand.
GGTTTTTTTAAGGTCAATATTCCTAGGATCTCAAACAGGGGATATAATGTATAACTCAGCCAAAAATTTCAGGGTAGCTATTACACAAGCTAAGTATTTTTACTTTTGTTAATTTTATTTTGAAATTATTTTATAAGTGATCTAAAGATTCTCTGTTACTGTTTTACAAACGTGTTGCTTTAAGAACACAACATGGGTTTATTCAAGATAATAAGTCATTACTTTCAATACAGACAGAAAAATACAGATCCCAATTAATAAAAAGATAATGATATAGTTATAGACATTAAAGCCCAGTACTCTTAATATAAGGCTGTTAAAATTTATTTGCTGGATGTTTAAGATTAGGATTTAAAATTGAAGTTAAATGAAAAGCGCCAAGAAAACCAATATTTGGCTTTTGCCCTCTGAGTCAGTCTGAATCCAGGGAACAGGGAACTTCTCTAAAGAGCTTTGAAACTCTGAGCCACATAACCTCCTCCTGATCAGGGAGATTAATGAGACCACTGGAGAACAGAAATCCAATCAGTGTATTTGTTACGAAGAGGAGAGTCATCAAAGAAAGGAGATATCCCTGATGCTTCTGAGGGAAGCCAAATGGTCAAGCAAGATCTGGACCCACCTAGCGCAAATGGCACTAGCAGAACTGAGAATCCGCTCTCAAGTTTCCCCAGAATTGACTCCCATAAAAGCTCAGCTGACTGTTAACAATAGATGGAAACAGAAGTCAGTTTGACTGCTTCATCTTAAACACTTAGCAAAGACAGTTAAGAACAAAATACATCCATTCCTGGGCATTTTAAATTATAATAATAATAATATAATTTTAAGGTATGCACTTTATGTTTGCCTCCCAAAATAAGTAAGACTGGTGGCTACAAAGAAGAATTCTCAGAAAGGAATGCCTGATACTTATAAAAAGAGACTATCAAGAAGACCTGCCACAGGGATAAGTTTTCAGTTTAAGGCCTACAGATATTCCTAACCTACACAGGTAGGCTTGGTGTTTGCTAGTACAATTATCCATCCCTGAGTAACAGAATTAAAGGTTTCTCTAAGAGACACAGAGGTCATACTAGTAAAAAGATTTTACAAGATCAGATGACATTAAATTATTAAACTGTATCTTATGGGGAGGGACAAGTGTAACAGTACAAGTTAAGTTGACAGTCCGGATAACTCGGGATATTAAAGACTGGTGATGGAACTTCTATACAGTGACATGTTCCAGCTGCTGCAACATTTTTTCAGTACTCATGGTTTTTGTTTCTCTCATAGAAGAACCCATCCCCAGATGACTTTAAAACCTGTTCTTCCCCAATCAGACTTCAAACCGAACTGACTTCTAAAAGGCAACTCATGTCCCTCAACTGACTTCTAAAAGGCAACTCATGTCCCTCATGCCATGCCCACTCATGTCACCCTGTCTCAGGTCAGAAGAAGAAGAAATGAGTGACACCACTCTTCTTAAAACAATGGAGAGAAAGATAAATAGACTATCAATATAAGTAATTAATTAAGTCAGGTAAAATCAGGGAGATCGGTTTTGGGTGAGTTCTAAAAATTTGGAGACTCTTACCTGAGGGATTAAAATTTCCTCAGTGCTCTTCCCGTAATCTATCAAAGATTTGAAAGGGACACAAAGAAAAGGGGGGAATGATAGACCCAACCTGATCTTTAATTAAAATTGGGAGCCATCTTGCCATAAAGCCATGAAAAGATAATTTTGGCTTTAGCATAAATCACTTCAAATTCTAAACCTGCTTGGAATGCCTGCCCACGCCTGGAACTCACCCATGCCCGGCTCTCTGACCAGATAGCAGCCCTCTCTGAAACTTTAGTGACACATCATAAATATTTGCCTTCTCTGGCGAGCAACAACCCTCTCTGAGGCTCTAATGGTCTTCATGAACTCTGATGTAGGGACAGCAAAAAAAAATGTAGACTGCCATTAGTGTGATGTTTGTCAGAGTTCTGTTATCTGTAAACCCCAATTTGTGTAATTTTCTGGGCTATTAAGCTGCCTGTAGGAAAGCTGGGGTTGCTGTCTTATTCCCGCCATTTTGTGAGGGAGAGGCAGCACAGCCGGTGGAAATAATAAGCTTAATTTAATTTGATTTTAATTAGAGTCAGTGGTCTTTTCTTGTGTCCTGGTCTAAGAGGTAATCACTCCAAACACATGGAGCTCTGCTGGCCTAAACACTTCTTGAGAAACTTCCTCTGAGTTTGGGCACTTGAAATATATGTTGTTGTAAGGAGCTTTAGCTTCCTTTCTAGTGATACCATCAAAGCTGATTCTGCATCTATGTGACCTGGAGGACATGGTTTCTTGTATTCTAATGAACATGAGGCAGCAGTGCTGAATTTTCTGTTTGTAGGTAAACTGTGGCCACTGGATGCTAAGTGTCTCCCCGTGTGGACTGTGAAGCCATTTGGTCATCCTCCACTTTTTGTGGTGTTTCTTGCTGCTGTACTGGGAGTTTGGTATATGCTTTATGAAATACAACGAGTTCAACTGGAACCCAGTGTTGGAGGGAGTTCTGTCACTTGTGGTGGGTCAGGGTCTGAAGGAGAATGCACCAACCAGGCTTTTATCTCACAGATCTTGCCCCCTTGTCCTTAGAAATCTGACTCTGAACTTAGCCCAGAAACCTCTCCATATAACATGATGCCTTTACATAGAAGGGTCTTCTGGCTGCACCATGTCAGTCACAAACCATTTGGAAAGCAATGGCAAATCCTCATGGCCACACCACATATGTATTATCACACACCTACCCACCACTGCAATAGGCCCACTACTCAGCAGGCTCCAACTTACTGGCATCTTTGTTCTACACCATTTTCATGAAACCCGGTCAATCATGGCATTCTCTGGTACACTCATGATCAGCAACAAGACATCTAAAGGTTCTCCAGTGCCACCTGGTTAAGGGAATTTCAAAGATTTCATTGTATTTATCTAGCCATTTTTCTTGGATGAAGTTGGAGGCACTGTGGGTTTCAGTTTATTCAGGAACTATTAAATGTGAGGAAGCTATTTTCATTAAATTCTCTGGAGAAATCTCACAGGCAAGTCTTCCCATAGAGTGGTCAAAAGGTCACATGAAGCCAGGCCCATTGAGGTCTTTAATGTGACGTCCATGGGTGTTCTGACTGTCAACTATGGCTGCCAAATCTTTCAGAATAAAATCATGTGATATCCTAGCTGATATTCCAAGGCTCTGTGTAAAGCCACCCTGGTATTTGATCTCAGTTTCCAAGGGCGAATCCCATGCGTGGCCTCCTAAAATCTGAATGCAGTTTATGGCAATATTTCTCTGAGATCAGTTCCAGAACTCAGACTCTAAGGGGAATCACACCAGAGTTCAAGCCCAGATAGACCCAGTCATCACTTCCAACCGCCAAACAAATGACCACAATTAAAACCAAAACACACCCACAAGGCCCTCATCTTCTTCCATATAGACACTCATCATAACCTGTGGCTGGAGGTTTCCATGAGGGACTCAGCCCAAGACAGTGTACAAAATAACCTCCCTTGCCCGTCATTTGCCAAAAGTCAGGGTTGCCTGGACACCCTTCCTGAGAACCAGGAGTGATCAAATAAGCCTGCCGTAAATATTGCTCTGATTCTCCAATTTGAGGCCTCCTGACTCTCGGGTATAGATTCTTTATGTGAATTGGAATCATGAGAAAACCCAAGCACCTATGGGCTATCCTCTGCAGGGATTGAAGAACTCATTTGACAAAAAGGATCCCTATTTTCACTTGATGGAGATCAGGAATCTTACAGAGGAAAGCGAGAGACTTCGTCCACAATGACTGCTTTTTTGGCCATTTTGGTTTTGGAAGCACACATGTAATTGTTCGTTAGATCCATCAGGTGCTGAGAATCTATTCAACAACCTCACACATGGCCAAGAGTCTGATGCAGACACATCCCTTTCCAAAGCAATTAAGCAAAGATCTACAGCTGATGCCCATTAATTTCCATTGAAAACCGTTTTCTTCAGGCTTCACAAATGGGTGGCCTGAGGCAAAGACCTTTCTGACATTCAGGGCAACAGAACAATAGGTAAGCAAATGGCCCAAGGCAGGGTTTCTGGAATGATATCTGAGTTTTCCGAGATGATCCCATTCCCTTCAGCTATCCAGTACATAGCCATGTCACAGAGCTTGGAGGTGGTACATGTCTTGGAAACAAAACCATGAGCCTATTCTGGAGAGTGGCCAGAATTCAAGAAGAAAACAGGAATTTAGGAAGACAGTGGTTTTTGCCCATCCATTAGGCAAGCCAAAATCCATTCATAAATTGGGCAGGATTAATGTTGTGAAGCTTTCTACTATTCAGGACACATCCATTGATGCATTCTCTTTTCTAATGTCTACAACCACGGACACAGTGGGATAAACAGACATAGAAACACTCACATTGTCAAAAGACTTACTAGAAACAGTCCACTCCAATCCTAACAAACCGACTTTCCTACCTATTCTCAGATCATTAGACAAAACCACAAACTCACACCCACACCCACAAAGTCACCTCCTTCCCCCAAGTAGGTCTATGACTATCCGGAGTGTCCTCTGACTGATGGGCCATAGTATGTTACTCCAAAATGGACTGTCCTATGTCAGATCTGGACTCCTTGGCCAACACTGTGATGTTGTCAGGTGCCAGTGGTGAGACACTACCTGCTTACTCAGGAAAGGCCCCTCTTCAGACCTTCCTGGCATTTGGCCATCCTCACATCAGTAGTTACCAAGAAAGACTGATGCTGTCCTTGGTAAATCCAAACATGTGAGGCCACTGGGACTGGGACTGGGACTGCCTCTGGGTGCCTGGCTTCCTGGATCCCTAGTTCAGAGAGTTCCATCACCAAGAAACTGATGTAGGTCACTTCCTTCAGGAACTGAATGAGGTCACTGCCTTGGCAACCACTTTGTCCTAACAGTTGCTTCCAAGTGTCCCAATTGATGGAGTCTGCCCCTACTTCCTGTGACACTTTCACAAGTTTGAATGGTATATCAAACATAGGCACCCGGGAACAGCTCTCCACACAGGCCTGGTATTGTCCATCTTCTCTACATTAAGAAAAGAGAGACTGCTTCAGACACACCCCTTCATCCTGACCAGGTTGTTTGTCGTGGAAGATGACTTTTGCTCTCTCAGGTCCATCATAGCTTCCTATATCTTCCCCAGGGTTCATTTCTGCATGGACCTTTTTGTTTCTCAGCAGGTGGAAGATTTCTTACATTCCTGTATTGTAAGACCAACTCTGTCCCTGCTTTTCTGTAAAGTTAGATTGAGGGAACAGAGTATGGTTAGGGTTAATAACATGTTTGATTTGGCTTAGGAATCATTCTGCTGGATGAATAATGTTTTTGGGAACCTGCGATATTTATAAGAATATATAGAGGGGAAATATATGTATGAAAACAGAAATCTAGGTAAGATTTGAAGCCCAGAAGGGAATTGGATCCTTGATTGGGATACTTAGGTTTGAATTATGTTCTGCACATGTGTCTCAGATAAATCTATACACAATGGCATAGGACCTTGTACCTTGGATGATTGAATGTCAAAGAAAACATCCAGTCAAAAAAGGATAGTTGGTAGGATTAGGAAGATAGTTGGTAGGATTAGGAAAAAGAGTGAGTATAGGATTTGGACAAAAAGTTCTTTAGCAATAGGGTTTCGGGTAGAGAGAAAATGTAAATGTCAGCAGATGTGAAGACTCAGTCACAATGATGAACTGGGGAAAATATGTAGGAAAGCAGATATCAATAGAGACATTAGAAAATCAGGCAAATGATAAAGTGATCGATAGGATTAGACATTTTCAACAGGCTTGAGTTTGAATAAATAATATTAGGAAGAAACAAATATGTAGTCACCAATATAATTGACATTTGAGAGCATTAGGCAACCTGGACATGGGTGATGTTCATAATCAATACTCACATTCCATTTAGGCTTTGGTACAGTCGTAATTGTGACTTTGCATTTTGTGGCCAGAATATTACTGTGATAAAATGTATATGTAGATCAGGTGACATGAGTATTTGTTGCACCATTTCTGAGAGCAATATTTTGAAGAGATATAAATTAGTATTGGGGGCACAAATAGGTGTACCATGTGTGTATGAATATAGAGAGAATGCATGAATAGACCATACTGTGAATAAATAATATAACTGTTTCCAAATTTAGAAATTGGAATAAATTGATATCCCAAAATACACAGGAAATCTTATATTGATATACATACATTCATTCCAACCAGTTATATATCTAATGGTAATATTAGGGTTGTAGTTTATCATAAAATGTGTGTGAGTTTTGCTTCCAAATTGATTATGGAAATCGAAAATAATGTGTTTGGAAAGAAGTCTCATGAAATAACCAGTCAAAAACAAGGAGGAATGCAGGAAGTGATTGAATGTGTTACAAACGTCTTTAAATTTGTGAACTTGTGGATGAAATGTATATTCTACGATGTATAAAAACTGAAGAAATAGTAATGTACCAGTGTTGAATTAAAATGAACATCAAAATACACATCATGTCCCATAGAAATCTACTTTCATTGATGTTAAATTGGGTCAGTTACTGTAAAAATATAAGGCTTTGTTTTCACCATTCACTGAAGTGAGTTTTCAGTTCTAGGAAACAAATATGTATTTCTGGTGGATGAATATTTCTAAAAACAATCTTATGAAAAGTTGATTATAAAACCACATACATGAACATGAGTGAATTATTTAGGGAGTGTATAATAAGACATATATATATATATATATATATATATATATATATATATATATATATATATATCACAGATACATTAGAAATTAGCAATATATATGCCAATCAAAATTCATCATGAAATATATATCATTCACAGATCCAAAAATATTAATTTTACTAAACATGGATTTATGTATAATGTTTTTCAACTAAGAAGCTCACTCATAGTTTGAATTTTCAGTTCCAAAAATATTTAGGAGGAGTGATCTCTTCTCATACTTTGTATCTCCCAAGTTAGCCACCTCACAAAAATGTACGTGTGATACCAGGTAGGATTTTATATGTGCATATAAAAATACATGTGCTAAATTGGCTACAGAAAAAGGGAGACAGAAATTCACATATGTGTTAACTTTAAAAACACATTGAGGACTATTTCAACAAAAAATTAACAAGATTTATAACTCCTACCCTATATCATGCAAAAGGCAAGACCAACTATACGCCATGCCTCCTCTCAACTGCTTGTATTTCTATTCTGTTTGGGTTATATTTCTCCATCATATTAGGATTAGTAGTCAGAGTCTAGTAGGGTATGTGTTAGTGTCAGGGATTCAGTATTTTGAATGGAAAATTGAAAAATGAATCCAATGTGTATGTAAATATGTGCTACATAAAAATCTTCCCACTCTCTTTCAGAACAATGCCTTGACAACACCTACGGCCCAAGTATGACACAATCAGAGGAGAAGAGTTAGAAAATCCGTGAATACATATATAGAATGGAATATGATCAGGAGTTCACAACCTTGGAAGTGGTAGAGGAGTTTCCAAAAGTAAGGGACAGGGTAAACCCTCCACAAACATGAAGGTCTGCTGGCCTAGAGACTTCTTGAGAAACTGCCTGTGAGGTTGGGCACTTGAAATATATGTTGTTGTCAGGAGCTTTAGCTTCCTTTATAGTGAGACCATAAAAGCTGGGTCTGCATCAATGTGACCTGGAGGACATGGTTTCTTATTTTCCAATGAACATGAGACAGCAGTGCTGAATTTTCCATTGTAGGTAAACTGTGGCCCCTGGGGGCTAAATGTCTCCCTGTGTGGACATTGAATCCATATGGTCATCCTCTATTTTCGTGGTGTTTCTTGCTGCTGTACTGGGAGTTGGGTATTTGCTTCACGAAATACAAGGAGTTCAACGGGGACACAGTGCGGGAGGGATTTCTGTCACGTGTGGTGGGTCAGGGTCTGCAGAAGAATACAAGAACCAGGCTTCTATCCCACATAGCTTGCCCCCTTGACCATAGCAACCTGATTCTGAACAATGTCCTGAAACCTTTCTATGTAACAAGGTGCCTTTACATATAAGGGTCTGCTAGCTTCACCATGTCAGTCACAAGCCATTTGGAATCCAATGACAGATCTACATGGCCCCACCACAGATGTTTTATCACACACCTGCCCACCATTGCTCTAGGCCCACTACTCAGCAGGACCCAACTTTCTGGCATCTCTGTTAAACACCATTTTCATGAAAACCAGTCAATCAAGGCACTGTCTGGTATACTCATTGTTGGGAAAAGTATAAACGGCAGCCATACCCCAGAAAAAAACCCCAACATGGTGCCTAAGGACTTCTTCTTCCTACCTTCTTTTTTCTGCAGTGGTGCGAAATGTTTCCACCCGTGTGAACTCTCTTGCTGGCGCCAATTTGAAATCTCGCTGGTGGGAAACCTTAGCCCCAATAAGAACTAATTCCTGGGTTCCAGAGCTGATATCTGAAAGAACTTACCAATAAACGTTTTGCCTGCCATTTATCTAAGCCCTTCCATCTTCCCCTTAGTTCTATATAAGCACACAGCTTTTTGCAATAAAATTGGAATTCTCCCAGCAAAGTGCCTTTGCGTGGGAAGTTCTTTCATTCTGTTGCCCCGTGTGAGAATATGGGTGAGCTGTTTCTAACAAGAGCCCCGTCCCCTGCCCCGCCAAGACACTCCGCCCTGGTCCACTCTTTTCAGATGCCGGCTTCCTGCACTCACAACAGATCTGATATATGTAAGCCTCCCCTGACCCTGGCTCTCCAACTCCCTTCAGGCTACCGCTGGTTTTGTGACCGTGATCATCTGGCACACTCTAGACGCCCTGTAGGGGGCAGGAAATTCCTGCCACTAAGACCTTTACTGGTCGCAGTGGACCCTCTGGTGATCCGTTTTCCTTTGGGGCATGAGGCTTCTGAGTTTACATGAGAGGCTCTTTGGTTTTTCTCCTCTGCTGCCGCTGCCGCTACTGGCTAGAGTTGCTGTTTGCTGCAGGGCTGCTGTGTCTGGCTGAAGCTGCCTCTCTGCTCGGGGAAAACTGAACTCCCGTCCTGGAACTGCATTCTGCCGGAACCAGAGTTCTGTTTTCATTACTGACTTTTTCTGCTGCGTTCGAAAACTTTCCTGACGTCAGGTTGCCCGTGGCTCCAAACCCATTGGGTCTCACAGATCGCACTTCACTGGTGACGACCAGGTAGTGCCCTCTGTATTTCCTCATGACGGCTGGTCATTTTGGGGACGCCCACCTGACCACCGTTCGCCCTGAGCTTCCTGGAAGCCGTTCCAGCCCGGGTTTTCTCTTTGTCTCTCTCGCTTACTCTTATTCTCTCTCTCTCTCTCTCTCTCTCTCTCTCTCTCTCTTCCTTCTCTCCCTGTGACAATGGGCACCTTTTCATCTGTACCTGAAGCCTCACCTCTCAAATGTTTAATAAAAAATCTGACCACACTCTCCCTCACACCAGACATCAAGCCCAAACTTCTAATCAAATTCTGTACCCAAGATTGGCCTACATATCCACTGGATAATGGAAATCATTGGCCTCCAGAAGGCTCCTTACATCCAAACCTTCTCTGGGATCTTTTTAACTACTGCCAGCATCTGAAAAAGTGGAGTGAGATTCCCTGCATTTAAGGTTTTAGACTTCTCACACAGCACCCTGTCGCTGCTCCTCCTGCCCTCCCTCTCAGGTCCTCCTTGTTTGCAAACACTACTCTTCCCCTACTTCTACTCCTGACTTCACAGATTCTTCCTCATTCAGCCCAGCAGATTAACCCCCACCTTATCCCCCAGTCCTATCTGCCCCTTCTCTCCCGCTATACCCTCCTCTTCCTCTGCCTGATTCCAAGGATCCTCAGCCTTCCATTTCATCCTCCTCCCCTCCGCCCTCTTCTGCCTGCTCCACCTCCTCCTCTTCCAAAGAGACACTCCCTTCCCCTCCCTCTCCTTCCTGTCCGCCTCCTGCCTCTTTCAGTCCTCCTGTTACCAGGTCTAAGGGACTCCTTCCCACCCCCAAGACCATCGCACCCCTTCGTGAGGTAGCTGGTCCCGAGGGTGTCATCAGAGTCCACGTGCCCTTCTCCATGTCGGACATTACTCAGCTAGAGAGGAAGTTAGGCTCATTCACCACTGACCCCACCACTTACATTCACGAGTTTCAATGGGTCCTGCAAGCATATAGCCTCACTCAACATGACATCTACATGCTCTTGGCCAATACACTTCTCCCTGAGGAAAGGCAATGGGTCTGGGAGCTAGCCCAAGCCCATGCTGATGAAAATCATAGGACCAATCCTAACCACCCCACAGGCCCTCATGCTGTCCCAGAGCAGGATTCTCTATGGGATTACAACACCCCTGAAGGCTTACAGTCTCGTGACCTTTTTACATCCTGCCTCTTGGCGGGACTGAAAAAGGCCATCCGTAAGGCTGTTAACTTTAAAAAGGTGCAGGAGGTCATTCAAAGGAAGGAGGAAACACCTTCAGAATTCCTGGATAGACTAACCAAGGCCCTTCAACAGTACACAAACCTCAACCCAGAAACCCCTGATGGCCGTCATGTCTTAATGACATATGTTCTGGCCAAAAGCTACCCTGACATTAAAGCCAAGCTTAAAAAGCTTGAACAGGGCCCTGCTACTCCTTAGACCAAAATCTTCATTTTCAAGGTTTTTTATGATAGAGAGGATGAAAGTGAATGCCGTAGGCAGAGGGCTGAAAATGCCAAATTCCAAATGTTGGCCCAGGTCATTCAGAGAAGGCCATCACCACGCCATCCCAATATGACACCCCCGGGAGCTTGCTTCAAATGTGGTAAGGAGAGACATTGGGCCAGGGATTGTCCTTCACTGAGGACACCATACAACCCCTGCCCAAAATGCCATCAAAGGGGACACTGGGGGGCAGACTGCCCAACAACCCAAAAGGGAGATTGGTCAGCTGCCCGGCAACCACAGCCTCTCTTGGGCTTGGCAGAGGAGGATTGACGGAGTCCTGGGCTTTCCCTCCAGACTATTACCATCAAGAATCAAGAGCCTAGGGTTACCTTCCTGGTGGATGGATGCTTCATTACCTTCCTCTTGGATACTGGTGCCGCTTTATCAGTCTTAAGGGAGTATTGGGGTTCTACCACACCCTCAAAAACTCCTATTGTCAGGGTAGGAGTTAAACAGATTTTAACTCAAACCCCCCCCATCATGTTATATGCAGGGATCCCTTTTGTCCTTCACTCACTTCTTTTTCGTTATGAGCCATTGCCCCATTCCCCTTCTGGGAAGGGACATACTCTCACTATGAAAAGTCACCATTCACATATCACCCCACACCTCTCCTACCTCTCATTTCCTCATGATGTTCCTAGGGGCAGATACACCTCCTTCATGCACTCCTCCATGACTCTCTAAACTAGTTAAGCCTGAGGTTTGGGACACAACTACACCCTTTATGGCTAAATGCAGTCCTATTCATATTGTCTTACGGGACCCTTCAAGATATATTAGTCAACCACAATATCCACTCACAACCACAGCCCTCCTCGAATTAGAACCCATCATCCAGGATTTATTACGAAAGGGGTATCTTAGGCCTACACACTCTCCTTTCAACACCCCCATTCTGGCACTTAAGAAACCTAACGTGTCCTACAGGCTGGTTCAAGACCTTCTCCTTGTCAACTCCTCTGTGGTCCCCATCCACCCGCTAGTGCCCAACCCTTACACCCTCCTCTCTCAGATTCCTGCCACTACTACCCACTACTCGGTCCTAGATTTAAAAGATGCATTCTTTTCTATTCCCTTGTTCTCAGAATCTCAGAATATGTTTGCTTTTACGTGGACTGACTCTCACATCCACCATTCTCATCAGCTTTCCTGGACTGTCCTCCCACGGGCATTCAGCCCCCATCTCTTTTGCCAAGTTCTTGCCCAGGACCTCACATCCTTTCACCCGACCTGTCCTGACTCTATTCTCCTTCAATATGTCAATGACCTTCTTCTATGTAGTCCCTCTGGGAACACTCTCAATCCCACACCGCTCAGCTTCTTAATTTCCTAGCAGACAAGGGATATAGGGAGTCTCCCCACAAGGCACAGGTTTCCCAGTCTTCTGTCACCTCTCTTGGTTTTTGCCTTACACCCGGGAAAATGGAAATAACACTGGATAGGAGGCAACTCCTCTCTGATCTTCCAGTGCCCCATATGAAAGCCAAAATACTATCATTCCTAGAAGTAGCAGGTTATTTTAGGGCCTGGATCCCAAATTATTCTCTTCTATCCAAACCCCTGTATGACCTAGCAAATGGACCCCCTAGTGAATCTCTTGTCTTCTCCCCCATCTACCACTTCCGCAGGCTTCAGCAACTCCTCTTAAAGGCACCTGCCCTTCACCTTCCTGATCTTTCAAGACCATTTAATCTATATGTCCATGAAAAAGGGGGGCAAGCACTTAGGGTCTTAGGTCAAAACTATGGGCCTACATTTGCACCTGTGGCATATTTTCCAAGAAACTAGACTCTACCATTCGTGGGTGGGCCCCTTGCTTAAGAGCTCTGGTTGCTGGACAAATTTTACACAAAGAAGCCTCTAAGCTGACTTTTGGGGCACCTTGAACTATCCACTCCCCACATCACTTGAAAGATCTTTCAGCTTATAAGGGCCTTCAAACCCTTCCTCCATCCAGAGTTCTGTCGCTCCTCACTTTCTTTCAGGAAAACCCTAATATTACTTTCCTCCCATGCTCTGCACTGAACCCTGCCTCACTGCTCCCAATGACTCCCACGTCTAACACACCAACTCATAATTGCTTGGAAACCTTAGATGATTTCCTCCGCTGTCATTGTTCCATTTCTGAGGAACCACTCACCATGCCTGACCTTATCTGGTTTACTGACAGCAGTTCCTTTAGGCAGAACGGCACTCATTACTCTGGATACGCTGTAGTTTCAGCCACTGAGATTATAGAGGCCAAAGCTATGCCTTCAGGAACTACCAACCAGCAGATTGAACTTATAGCAGCCACTCATGCCTGCCTACTAGCACAAGGCAAATCCCTCACCCTCTATACTGATTCAAAATATGTCTTCCAGATCTTATTATCCCATGCTTCAATATGAAAGGAGCGAGGCCTACTTACCACCAAAGGTAATGCGATCACTAATTCGGCTCTTTTAACCAATCTGATAGAGGCCTCCCACTTACCCACCCAGTTGGGAGTTGTCCATTGTAGGTCACATCAGAAGGACGGCTCTCTTATCACTGAGGGCAATGCCAAAGCTGACCAGGCGGCACGAATGGCTGCTACCACTTCCAATTATGGCCCCCATGGGGGACATATTATGGCCACTTTAGACAGCTCATCTGAAGCCCCTACTTCTTCCAGTAAGAACAAAAATCTTTTCAAGTTCCTTCATACTCTACACCATTCCAATTCTCAGTCTTTGACCCTTTTTTTACAGAGCTTCTTCTCCCTCAACCCTTCTGACATAGCCATGATAGAGAATATAGCCTCTAATTGTCAGATCTGTCAGTGGACCAACCCTCATACTCCTTTAAGGCCCAAACCTTTCCCTTTCCACCAAGCCCGGAGACACATTCGCGCTGCTGACTGGCAAGTAGACTTCACCAACATGCCCACAGTATGGCACACTAAATACCTCCTTGTCTTTGTGGACACTTTCTCTGTTTGGGTTGAGGCATTTCCCACTTCCAATAAAAAGGCTTCCACTGTAGCTTCAATCTAACTGACAGACATCATCCCCAGGTTTTGTATGCCGACTTCCCTACAATATGACAATGGCCCTGAGATTATTTCTAGGATCACAAAAAAGGTCTCTCAAGCCCTCTCTTTCAAGTGGCATTTCCACTGTCCATATTTCCCCCAGGCTTCAGGGAAAGTGGAAAGGGTAAATCGTACTCTGAAGGAAGTCCTTACCAAATTGACAATGGAATTAAACTTAGACTGGGTCAAAATCCTTCCCTTGGCTTTGCTTCGAATCAGAGCTCTCCCTAAGAAACCATCTTTACTGTCTCCCTTTGAGATAATGTATGGAAGACCTCTTATACCCCCTGGGTTGGTCATTTCACAAGGACATCTCACCCGAGATTTGTCTTTGCCTCTCTTGTTTCATCTCCTCTCGGAACACTGGAAATATCAGAACTGGCTTCTTCCAGACCCAGTCTCCTGTCCAAACACTCCTCCCTTAACACCTGGGAGTCTAGTCTATTATAATACCCCAGAGGAGAAAGGGACTCTTGCACCAAAATGGGAAGGCCCCTATCCTGTCATTCTCTGTAACCCCACCGCCGCCAAACTCTCCTTATCAGACAACCATCTCACTCCCTGGATTCCCATTTCTAGGTTGAAGCCATATCACCAGGAGGCCCCACCTGCTGACGACAGGACCACCCCAGAGGAACTCCAAGAATCACCTCTGAACCTCCCCTTTACTCCTGCTTTCCACACCCATCTCACCCATTTAAGTTGCGGCTCACACGGTGTTCCCTGCAGCCCAATTCCTCTTAAAGAAGGCACAATGAGCTCTCCCAACACCCTAGTCTTCTCTAACTGCTTGTTTTTTTGTGCTCTGCTTCTTTTCTGTGCTCTGTTGGGACTTCTCTTTACCCTCCTAACCTACCATGTATTTATTCACTCTTCGGGAACGATACTCAGAACATGGCATGCAGAAGGTCCGCGCAGTGGATGCAACAACTTGCTTCATCCACAACTGCACCTCTATTCCCCTAAAATTGTCACCTTCAAGGACCTTCGTCCCTGGTAGCTGGAACTGGCCTTTCATTTGCTTCCTTTTTAATCAAACCAAAGACTATTGTCATTGGTGGCCTGAGATATATAATGGGTGTCCCTATTGGTCATGCAGGTTCCATGATGAACGTGGTAGCTGTTCTTACCACTCACTTGGCTACCCTGAAGGGTGGACTTCTAGTTACCTAAAGTGGCATAAAGGCTCTTCATCTGATAACAATGGATCATATACTTCAGATACACCTGTCCCCAAGGCCAAACATTGGGCCTATGTTGAGTTTGCTGTCTATGCTCGGACAACCTCAGCCAGACCCACAGGGTGGATGACTGTTGGCCGCACCCTGATTACGCCACCTAAGGCAACCATCCAGGTAGTCGAACACATTAAGGAGTCAGAATCAAAACTTCGAGATCTTATCCATAGCTCATCCAAAGAGGATTCAGAGCCTTCAACCCCCTAAGGTCCCCCTTCCACATGGCTCAATTTGCTACACCAAACTCTTCGATTATTAAACTCCTCCATTCTTTTGGTGCCTACTTCTCTGTGCTTTCTCTGTGCTTCACTTAGTCGTCCACTTCTAGCAGCGGTCCGATTAGCGGCAGGAAATATTTCAGCAAAAACCTACAATTTCTCTAAATAAGGACAACCCCTACATGTGACACATATCCCACTGTGGGAAAGTTATTCCAACAATACTTTATTTCCTTTCATCTGTATCCACCTGCCAATAATGAATCCTTTACCCATTTGTTCCTTGAGCTATAGCACCCCATAGAGCCCTGCGTTTATGCAACCTGGACATTTCATCTGGTGTAATTAGTCTTTAAGTACCTCAACGATCAATGTCTCTGGCACCTGTATCTTGGTTACTGTAGTTCCTCTGCTTTCTTTGTATACTCCCACTGAATTCCGACAGTTGGCCCTACCTTCCCGCACCCGTAGGGCAGTCTTTCTGCCGGTTCTGGTAGGCCTCACTTTAACAACCTCAGTGGCGAGTCTCGGTCTCTCTGGTGGAGCTATAGGTCATGCTCTATGGGCATCCAATGACGTGCAACAAAAACTGCAGGAAGCACTCGATACCACTGCTGAGTCTCTTGGCTCCTTGCAGTGGCAGGTTACTTCATTGGCACAAGTGGCTTTACAGAACCGAAGGGCAATTGATCTTCTCACTGCAGAAAAAGGGGGTACATGCCTATTCCTCAGAGAGAATGTTGCTATTATGTTAATGAATCTGGGCTAATAAAAAAAAAAGTTGTTAAATTGCAGGAATTATCGACCCAATTGCTCAAACCTACCTCCTCCAATCCCATAACGAGGTTCTTCCAATCCTATCTTGCCATGTACTTACTACCTCTCTCTGGGCCCCTTATTGGGATGCTCCTTTTTTGTGCTCTCTTGCCCTGCATAATGAAGTTCCTTCAAACCCAACTGCAAAAAATTCGTGATCAAACTTTCAACCAGCTTTTGCTTAGGCACTACCAGCCTCTGATGACCAACGAACCCCCAACATCTCCAAGAGAACAGTTCACTCCGTGATGAAGCTCACTACCAGGCACGATGGAATGCAATGGACATCAGACAGTGGGAGACAACAAGCTCGGAAAACCTCTTAATCTGCCATCCTGGATTCTTGAATCTTTATGACCTTCTAAGCTTCCTCATGGCCCTTGGCCTCTTCTATGTCACTCCCCCAACATGGAACTTCTGCCAAAAATTGACCTTTGCTTTAATTTTTATCTTCATTCTGTTTTTATTCACTCTGATCTTCTTCAGGTCCTGTGGCACCTTGTCCAGGCAACGCTTCCAGTATTTTCTAGAGTCTCTGTTACAGGACCAGTGGCTGATACCAACAATCTCCTCCATCCAGGACTGGTTCCATGCCATCGACAACTTGTGGCTTCTTGGAACTTTCATTGACTTCACCCCTACGGAATTAGCTGTCTATAGCCACTGGGTTTTATTTCTTGCTGCCATGATATTCCCAGACCTGCCCCCCGAGCATTCCTCCCCTTCCCTTTCTAGGCCTCACAGCACCCCCATACAGCAGGAAGCAGCCGGATCTAAAAATGACGCCCCACTTCCTAAGAAAACAAAAAGGGAGGAATGTTGGGAAAAGTATAAATGGCAGCCATACCCCAGAGAAAAACCCCAACATGGTGCCTAAGGACTTCTTCTTCCTACCTTCTTCATTTCTGCAGTGGTGCGAAAAGTTCCCGCCCTTGTGAACTCTCCCGCCAGCGCCAATTTCAAATCTCACTGGTGGAGAACCTTAGCCCCAATGAGAACTAATTCCTGGGTTCTGGAGATGATATCTGAAAGAACTTGCTTTCAATAAACGGGTTGCTGCCATTTATCTAAGCCCTACCATCTCCCCCTTAGTTCTATATAATCACACAGCTTTTTTGCAATAAAATTGGAATTCTCCCTTTGAAGTGTCTTTGCGTGGGGAATTATTTCACTCATGATCAGCAACATGACATCCAAAGGTTCTCCAGTGCCACCTGGTCATGGAAATTTCAGAAATTTGTTGGTATTTATTTAGCCATTTTTGAAGGATGATGTTGGAGGCACTGTGGGTTTCAATTCATGCAGAAACCATTATATGGTAAGGAAGCTCATTTCAATGAAATCTCTGGAGAACACTCACAGGCAAGCCTTCCCAAAGAGTGGCCAAAAGGTCACATGAAGCCAGGATCATTGAGGTCTACAATGTGAGTTCCATGTGTGTTTAGACTCTCAACTATGGCTGCCAAGTCTTTCAGAATAAAATCATGTGATATCCTGGCTGAGATTCCCAGTGCAATCTGGAAAGCCACCCTGGCCCTCGATCTCAGTTTCCAAGGGCGATTCTCATGCGTGGCCTCCTAAAATCCCAACACATTTCATGGCAATACTTCTCTGAGGTCAGTTTCAGAACTCAGTCTCTAAGAGGAATCACACCAGAGTTCAAGCCCAGGTGGATCCAGTCATCTCTTTCAACCGCTACACAAATGACCACAATTAAAACCAAAACACTCCCACATGGCCATCATCTTCTTCCATATAGACACTAATCATAAACTCTGGCTGGAGTTTTCCATGAGGGGTGCAGCCCAAGACAGTCTCAAAAATAAGCTCTCTTGCCCCTCATTTACCTAAATTCACGGTGGCCTGGACACCCATCCTGTGAACCAGGAGTTATCAAATAGGCCAGGTGTTAATACTGCTCTGCATCTCCAATTTGAGGTCTACTGACTGTCAGGTATAGATTCTTTATATGATTTGGAGTCATGAGAAAACCCAAAAACCTATGGGCTAGCCTCTGCAGGGCTTTGAATAAATAATTTGACCCAAAGGATCCCTATTAACACTTGATGGGGGTCAGGAAACTTACAAATGAATGTGAGAAACTTCATTCACAATAACTGCTCTTTTGGCCATTGTGGTTTTGGGTGCACTCATGGCATATCTCTTTACATAAATCAGGTGCTGAGAATCTAAGCCACAACCTCACACAGGGCCACGAGGTTTATTCAGACACATTCCTTTCCAAAGCAATTAAGCAAAGAGCAACAGGTGATGCCCATTCATTTGCATTTGAAAACTGTTTTCTTCAGGCTTCACAATGGGGTGGCCTTAGGCAAAGACCTTCCGGACATTCAGGGCAACAGAACAATTGATAAGCAAAAGGCCCAAAGCATGGTTTCTCCACTGAGACTTTCTTGGTCACACTGATATCTGAGTTTTCTGAGATGCTCGCCATTCACTTCAGCTATCCAGTACATGGCCATGTCACAGATCTTGGAGGTGGTACATATCTTAGACACAAAACCATGAGCCTATTCTGGAGAGTGGCTAGAATTCCGGAAGGAAACAGAAACTTAGGAAGATAGCAGGTGTTGCCCATGGATACGGCAAGCCTCAGTTCATTCATAAGTTGGGCAAGATGAATGCTGGGAATCTTTCTACTATACAGGACACATCAATTGTTGCATTCTCTTTTCTAATATCTACAACCACGGACACAGTGGATACACAGACATAGAAACACTCGCCTTGTCAAACTACTTACTAGAAGAAGTCCACTCCAAATCAAACAAACCACCTTTCCTACCTATTCTCAGATCATGAGACAAAACCTGAATCACACCCACAAAGGCACATCCTTCCCCCATGTAACTCTGTGACTATCCGGAGTGTCCTTTGAGTGGTGGGCCAAACTATGTTCCCCCAAAATGGCCTGTCCTATCTCAGATCTGGTCTCCTTGGCCAACTCTGTGAAGTTGTCAGGAGCCAGCAGTGAACCACCACCTGCTTTCTCAGGAAAGGACCCTATTCAGAGCTCTCCTGGTATTTGACCATCCTCACATCTGTAGGTACCAAGAAAGACTGACACTCTCCTTGGTAAATCCAAAAAAATGAGCCAATGGGTATTGGACTGGACTGGCTCCAGGTGCCTGGCTTCCTGGATCCGAAGTTCAGAGAGTTCCATCACCAAGAAAGTGAGGTAGATCACTTCTTCAGGAACTGAATGAGGTCACTGCCTTGACAACCACTTTGTACGAACAGTTGCTTTCAAGGGTCCCATGAGATGGAGGCTGCCCCTACTTCCTGTGACATTTTCATAAGTTAGAATGGTATATAAACCATGGGCACTCGGGAACCGCTCTCCACCTAGGACTGGTTTGGTCCATCTTCTCTACATTAAGAAGAGAGAGGCTGATTCATACACATCCCTCCATGCTGACGAGGTTGTTTGCCATAGAAGATGACTTTTCTCTCTCAGTCTTTCATAGCTGCCTACATCTTCTCAAAAGATCATTTCTGCATGGACCTTTGATGTTCTCAACAGGTGGAAGATGCCCTACATTTCTGTATTGTAAAACTAACCCTGTCCCTGCTCTTCTGTAAAGTTTGATTGAGAGAACAGTGTATGGTTTGGGTTAATAACATGTTCAATTTGGGTTAGGAATATTTCTGCATGACAAATAATGGTATTGGGAAACTATGATATTTACAAGAATATATAGGTGAAATATAAGTATAAAAATAGAAATCTAGGGAAGATATGTAGCCCAGAAGGACATTGGGCCCTTAATTGGTACACATAGCTTTGAATGATGTTCTGCAAAAATGTCTCAGATAAATCTATATACAATGGCATAGGAGCTTGTACCTTGGATGATTGAATGTCAAAGAGAACATCCACTCAAAAAGAGATAGTCGGTAGGATTAGGAAGATAGTCGGTAGGTTTAGAAAGAAGAGTGAGTATAGGATTTAGAGCAAAAGATCTTAAGCAATAGGGTTTCGGGTAGACAGTGAATGTAAAAGTCAGCATATGTGAAGAGTCAGTCACAATGATCAACAGGGGAAAATATGTAGGAATACAGACATAAATAGAGACATTACTAAATCAGGCAAAGTATAAAGTGAGTGATAGGATTAGACATTTTCAACAGGCTTGAGGTTGAATATATAATCTTAGGAAGAAACAAATATGTAGTCACCAATACGATTGACATTTCAGAGCATTAGGAAACCTGGACATGGAAGGTTTTAGTAATCCATGCTCACTTTTCATTTAGGCTTTGGTACAATCTTAAGAGTGACCTTTGCTTTTTTGGTCCAGAATATTACTGTGATAAAATGTATATGTAGATCAGATGACATGAGTAATTCTTCGACCATTTCTGGCAGCAATATTTAAAATATGTATAAATTAGTATTGGGGGTACAACGAGGTGTACCCTGTGTCTATAAATATAGAGATAATGCATGAATAGATCATACAGTTAATAAATAATATAACTGGTTCCACTTTAAATAATGGATTGAATTGATATCTGAAAATATATAAGAAATCATATATTGATATAGAATCATTCATAACAACTAGTTATACGTCTAATTGTAATCTTAGTGTTATGGTTTATCATGAACAGTGTGTGAGTTTTGCTTCAAAAGTGATTATGGAAATCGAAAATAATGTGTTTGGAAAGAAGTCTCATGAAAAGACCAGTCAGACACATGGAGGAATACATGTTTCTGACAGAAAGTGATTGAAAGTGAAATAAATGCCTATAAATTTGTGAACGTGTGGATGAAATATATATGCTATAATGTGCATAAACTCAAGAAATAGAAAGGTACCAGTGTTGAATAAAAATGAACTTCAAAATAAATGTCATGTCCCATAGGAATCTACTTGCATTGATATTAAACTGGGTTAGTTACTGTAGAAATATTAGCATTTATATGCACTATTCACTGAAGTTAGTTTTCAATACTAGGAAACAAATATGTATTTCAGGTGAATGAATATTTCTGAGAATAATCTTGTGAAAATTTGATTATAAATCCACATATATGAACAAGAATAAATTTAGGGAGTGTATAATAAGACACATATGTTAAATATTATGAAATATCTGGAGAGTATATATATATATATATATATATATATATATATATATATATATATATATATATATATATATATATATATATGCCAATCTAATTACACAGTGAAATATATATCATCCACAGATCCAAAAATATTCATTTTAGTCGATATGGATTTATGTATAACTTTTTTTAACTAGGAAGCTCCCCCATAGGTTGAATTTTCAGTTCCTACATCGTTTAGGAGGAGTGATCTCTTCTCACAGTTTGTATCTGCCAAGTCATGTAACTCATGAAAATTTGCGAGTGATACCAGGTAGGATTCTATATGTGCATATAAAAATACATGTGCTGAATAGACTACAGAGAAAGGGAGACAGGAATTCACATATTTGTTAACATTAAAAGAACATGGAGAACTATTTCAATTAAAAATGGACTAGATTTATAACTCCTCCCCTATATAATGCAAAACGCAAGTCCAAAAATACAACATGCCTCCTCTGAACTGCTTGTATTTCTATTCTGTTTTGGTTATTTTTCTCCATCATATTATGATTAGTACTCAGAATCTATTAGGGTATGTGTTAGTGTCAGGGATTCAGTATTTCAAATGTAAAATAGAAAAAGGAATCCAATGTGTATACAAATATGTGCTAAACAAAATCTTCCCACTCTCATCCAGAACAATTCCTTGACATTACCTTCGCCCAAAGTAAGACACAATTAGAGGAGAAGAGTTAGAAAATCTGTGAATATATATATGGAATGGAATATGCTCAGGGGTTTACAACCTTGGCAGTGGTAGAGGAGTTTCCAAAAGTATGGGACAGGGTAAAAACTCCATAAACATGGAGCTCTGCTGGCCTAAATACTTCTTGAGAAACTGCCTCTGAGGTTGGGCACTTGAAATATATGTTGTTGTCAGGAGCTTTAGCTGCTTTCTAGTGAGACCATCAAATCTGTGTCGGCATCTATGTGACCTGGAAAAAATGGTTTCTTATTTTCCAAAGAAACATGAGGCAGCAGTGCTGAATTCTCTCTTTGTAAGTAAAAGGTGACCATTGGGGGATAAGTGTCTTTTCATGTGGACTGTGAAGCCATTTGGTCATCTTCTATTTTCGTGGTGTTTCTTGCTGCTGCACTGGGACTTTGGCAATTGCTTCATGAAATTAAAGGAGTTCAACTGGGACACAGTTCTGGAGGCAAATCTGTCATGTGTGGTGAGTCAGCGTCTGCAGGAGAATGCACCAACCAGGCTTCTAACGCACATAGCTTGGCCCCATGTCCATAGCAACCTGATTCTGAACATTGCCCGGAAACATCTCCATATAACAAGATGCCTTTTCATGTAAGGGTCTGCTGGCTGCACCATGTCAGTCACAAGCCATTTGGAAGCCAATGGCAGATCCACATGGCCCAAAAACATATTTTTTATCACACACCTTCCCACCACTGCTCTAGGCACATTACTCAGCAGGTTCCAACTTACTGGCATCTCTGTTCTACACCATTTTCATGAAGCCGAGTCAATCAAGGCACTGTCTGGTACACTCATGATCAGCAACATCCAAAGGTTCTCCAGTGCCACCTGGTCATGGAAATTTCAAAAATTTCATGGTATTTATCAAGGCATTTTTCAAAGATGACGTTGGAGGCACTGTGGGTTTCAATTCATTCAGGAACCATTAAATGGTGAGGAAGCTCATTTCAATGAATGCTCTGGAGAACTCTCACAGGCAAGGCTTCCCAAAGAGTGGCCAAAAGGTCACATGAAGCCAGGCCCATTGAGGTCTACAATGTGACGTCCATGGGTGCTGTGACTCTCAACTATGGATGCCAAGTCTTTCAGAATAAAATCATGTGATATCCTGGCTGAGATTGCCCGGGCTCTTTGGAAAGCCACCCTGGGCCTAGATCTCTGTTTCCAAGGGTGATTCTCATAGGTGGCCTCCTAAAATCCCAACAAAATTCATGGCAATACTTCTCTGAAGTCAGTTCCAGAACTCAGTCTATAAGGGGAATCACACCAGAGTTCAAGCCCAGGTTTTCTCAGTCATGTCTTCCAACCGGACACAAATGACCAAAATTAAAACCAAAACACTCCCATATGGCCCTCATCTTCTTCCATATAGACACTAATCATAACCTCTGGCTGTAGGTTTCCATGAGTGACGGAGTCCAGGAGAGTGGCCAAAATAACTCCCTTGCCCTCATTGGTGTAACATCAGGGTGGTCTGGACACCCTTCATGTGAACCAGGATTGATCAAATATGCTATACGTTAATACTTTTATGCTTCTCCAATTTGTGGAAAACTGAGTATCAGGTATATAGTTTTTTGTGATTTGCCGTCATGAGAAAACACAAGCACCTCTGCAGGTCTTTGAAGAACTCATTTGACCCAAAGGATCCCTATTCTCACTTGATCGAGTTCAAGAACTTTAAAGATAAAGGCGAGAGACTTCATCCACAATGACTGCTCTTTTGACCAATTTGGTTTTGGATGCACACATGGGATCTCTCTTTACATCCATCAGGTGCTGAGAATCTGAGCCACAACCTCACATAGGGCCAAGAGGCTGATTCAGACACATCCCTTTCCAAAGCAATTAAGCAAAGAGCCACAGGAGATGCCCATTCATTTCCATTTGAAAACTTTTTCTTCAGTCTTCACAAAGGGGTGGCATGAGGCAAAGACCTTCCTGACATTCAGGGCAACAGAACAATAGGTTAGCAATAGGCCAAAAGCAGGGTTTCTCCACTGAGACTTTCCTGGTCACACTGATATCTGAGTTTTCTGAGATGCTCGCCATTCCCTTCAGCTATCCTGTACATGGCCATGTCACAGAGCTTGGAGGTGGTATATATCTTGGACACAAAACCATGAGCCAATTCTGGAGAGTGGCCTGAATTCAGGAAGAAATCAGGAACTTAGGAAGATAGCAGGTGTTACCCATCCATACGGCAAGCCGCATTCCATTCATAAATTGGGCAGGAAGAATGCTGGTAAGCTTTCTACTAGACTGGACACATCAATTGCTGCATTCTTTTTTTCTAATGTCTACAACCATGGACACAGTGGGATACACAGACATAGAAACTTTCACCTTGTCAAAACCCTTATTAGAAACCGTCCACTCCAAACCAAACAAACCGCCTTTCCTACCTATTCTCAGAACATTAGACAAAATCACAAACACACACCCACACCCACAAAGGCACCTCTTTCCTCAAAGTAGGTCTCTGACTATCGTGTGTGTCCTCTGACTGCTGGGCCATACTATGTTCCCATCAAATGGCCTGTCTTGTCTCAGATCTGGTTTCCTTGGCCAACTCTGTGAAGTTGTCAGGAGACAGCGGTGAGCCACTTACTGCTTTCTCAGGAAAGGCCACTCTTAAGATCTTTCCTGTCATTTGGCTATCCTCACATCAGTAGGTAGCAAGAAAGACTGACTCTGTCCTTGGTAAATCAAAAGAAGTGAGACCACTGGAACTGGGACTGGGACTAGATTTGTATGCCTGGCTTCCTAGATCCCAAGTTCAGAGAGTTCCATCACCAAGGATGTGAGGTGAGTTCACTTCCTTCAGGAACTGAATGAGGTCACTGCCTTGGCAACCACATTGTCTTAACATTTACTTCCAAAGGTCCCATGAAATGGAGGCTTCCCCTACTTTATGTGACACTTTCACAAGTTAGGATGGTATATCAACCATTGGTAACTGGGAACAGCTCTCCACACAGGCCTGGTTTGGTCCTTCTTCTCTACATAAAGAAGAGAGAGGCTGATTCAGACACATCACTTCATGCTGACCATGTTGTTTGCAAAGAAAGATGACTTTTGCTCTCTCAGTTCCTTCATAGCTACCTACATCTTCTCTAGAGATCATTTGTGCATGGACCTTTTAGTTTCTCAGCAGTTGGAAGATTTCCTTCATTCCTGTATTTTAAGACCAACTCTGTCCTTGCTCTTATCTTATGTTAGATTGAGGGAACAGTGTATGGTTAGGGTTAATAACAGGTTCGATTTTGAATAGAAATCATTCTGCTGGATGAATAATGGTATTGGAAACCTGCAATATTTACAAGAATATATAGGTGAAATATATGAGTATGAAAACAGAAATCTAGGTAAGATTTGAAGTCCAGAAAAGCATTGAGCGCTTGATTTCGGTATTAAGCTTTGATTTATTTTCTGCACAGATGGGATACTTTGCTTTGAATTATGTTCTGCAAAGATGTCTCAGATAAATTGATATATAATTGCATAGGACCTTGTAACTTGGATGATTGATTGTAAAAGAGAACTTCCAGTCAAAAAGGAGTAATCGGTAGTATTAGGAAGATAGTCGGTAGGTTTATATAGGAGAGTGGGTATAGGATTTGGACCAAAAGTTCTTTAGCTATAGGGTTTCGGGTATACAGTGAATGTAAATGTCAGAACATGTGAAGAATCAGTCACAATGCAGAACTGGGGAAAATATGTAGGAATGCAGATATCAATAGAGACTTTAGGAAATCTGGCAAAGTATAGTCGGTTGTGAAATGTTAATAAAATAGGTACTTGTCACTTCCTGTTTTTCTGTATGCTTAATAAAACACTGTTGAAATCTTGAGAACTGTTTTCTAATCTTTTTCCCAGAATGTGCTGTCCCCAACTGCCAAACTGCAGAATGTACTCCCTCACCCAGTTGCACGCAAACTGCTCACTCGCCCAGACTCATCAATAAACTTCCCTCCCTGCCCACTTCAAGGAAAGTATATGAGCTCTGCTCTATTCAAATTAGCTCTGAGCCCCAGCATGCTGGACCCCCAATAAACCCTTTGCTTTTGCATGAGAGAGTCTCTTGGTGGTCTCTTCCCCCAACGCTCTCCCGACCTTTATATATGGAGGTTCCTTCGAGATCCGTCAGGGGCGGAAGAGAGACCTCAATGGGCTACTCTCAGGGAAAGTAAGGCGCCTCTTTCTGGTTTCAGGTTTCAGGTTAGGGCTTGGCAAAATGGCTGTTGATGAAGTTGCATGAGCTCTCTTTGACGGTGGCTGGCAGATGTGTCACAGAGCCACAGGCTCTGGGGGACGCCACAGAGGACTCGGGAATCAAGGAACAATAGTCTCCTCGACTCAGTGATGTTTTGTTTCAGATTCGGTATTGCCAGCCCATCGGGTTTTGCCGGCTGCTCAGTCTTGGTCTCAGTGTTGGACGTTCATTGCCTGTCTTTACTATCTTGTCTTGTCTGTGTCGTGAGAGTTGCTTTTACTGTTTGTGTATCTTTCATTATGGGACAGGTCACTTCAATGGCTCTGTCTCTGACCTTGATCACTGGACCAAAGTCCGCTTAAGGGCTCAGAATCTTTCTTTTTCAGTAAAACGCTGGACCTGGCAGACTCTCTGTGCCTCAGAATGGCCCACCTTTGCATTCGGATGGCCCCTAGAAAGATCTTTCTACTTCGCACTAATTTAATAAGTCAGAGATATTGTCTTACAGCCAGGGCCACATAGCCATCCCGATCAACAGCCATATATCTTAACTTGGCAGGACCTCTGCAAATCTCCTCCTCCATGGGTGAAGCCTTTCCTTGCCATGTCCCCGCTCCTACTCTTTTCCCCACGATCTCTCAAACCCTCTGCTCATCCTCCTCCTCCAACATCTTTTCTCCCTGAGTCACAAGATTTGACTCTACTGGACTCTCATCCCCCTCCTTATCTTCTACCCTCATCCCACAACCCCCAACACCCTCTAAGTGATTCCCCTGCTGCTGACTCAGCCTCTCCGCCATTGGAGAAAGATAAGCCAGCCCAGCGCACTCCAGATAACTCCCCTGCAGCACACACAGCCCCTCCTCCCCTGGAGGAAGCTGGCCTGGCTAAAGAAACTCGACAGCGTCAAATGATTTAAAACCCTGAAACTCCCGTGTTGCTCCCCCTCCATTCCTATGGGCCAATGATTGACAACGGCCATGGAAGAAAAATGCAAGCCTACCAGTATTGGCCTTCTCCTCTTCAGACCTATATAAATGGAAAAATAACAATCCTCCTTTTACCGAGGACCCAACCTGGCTCTCAGGTCTGGTTGAGTCATTGATGTTTTCACACCAGCCTACTTGGGATGACTGCCAACAACTCATAGGGACTCTCTTCATGACAGAGGAACAAAAGAGAATCCTCCTGGATGCTAGAAAACAATATCCTCGGACTAGATGGGTGACCAACACAACTTCCCAACATAATCAAAGCCGGCTTTCTCTTGAAACGACCCAAGTGGGACCCCAACACATTTGAAGGTAGGGAGCATCTGTCCACTTATCACCGGGCTCTAATAGTGGGTATCTTAGTGGCCGCTAGGCGACCAACTAATTTGGCCAAGGTAAGAGAGATTATTCAAGGGCCTGGTGAATCTACCTCTATGTTCCTAGAGAGAACTATGGAGGCATATAGGAGATATACTACTTTCGATCCTCAGGCAGAGGATCAAAAGGCATCTGTCACAATGGCCTTTATTGGGCAAGCTGCCCTAGATATTAAAAGAAAGTTACAATGCTTAGATGGATTACAAGATATGATTTTGAGAGATTTAGTTAGAGAAGCCAACAAGGTATACTATAAGAGTGAAACTGAGGAAGAGAAGGGAGCAAAGGGAGGATGAGAGAAGCAAAAGACAGACTAAGGCATTGACTAAGGTCCTGGTCACAACAACAAACAGGCCAGAAATTAAGAAACAGAGAGACAGAAATGGATACCTGGGCCCACACTAGAGGCCACCCCTGGCCTCAGATCAATGTGCCTACTCTAAAGAAAAAGGACACTGGGCCAAAGAGTGCCCTAGAAAGAGACAGCCACGCCAGCCAGACATTCTGACTCTGGAGGATGACTAAGAAAGTCGGGGCTCAGATCCTCTCCCCGACCTCAGGGTAACTTTTGAAGTGGAGGGGACCCCAGTAAACTTTGAAGTAGATACAGGGGCAATATACTCAGCCCTTAAGGCCCCATTGGGCCCTCTATCAAATAAAAGGTCTCTAATTCCAGGGTCTAAATGCAGTAAATATCAGACTTTGACAACTAAGGGGACCATGGACCAGGGGAAAGGATAAATTCATCACTCCTTCCTAGTAATCCCAGAATGCCCGGCCCCATTGACGGGCAGAGATCTGCTCACCAAGCTCTGGGCCAAAATAACTTTTAACCCTGAAGGCCCCCAAGTGGAATTTCTAAATCCTTCAGTAAATACTCCTATAATCATGGCTCTAACTATGTCAGTAGCAAATGTTCATCAACTCACTCATCTTTGTTCAAAGAAACTGCATTCATTCCTGAAAGATCAAGAACAGAGTTTTCCACTAACCGACTCACAGTGAAAGAAAATAACTGAATGGGTAACAAAAGCCTGTCAGGTCCATCAATTGGTTAATACTTACCCTTCCAAGCTTCCTGCAGGAAAGCACCTACGAGGAACCATACCAGGAAAATTCTGGGAAGTGGACTTTACTGAAATTAAGCCAGCAAGGTATGGACTTAAATATCTTCTAGTCTTTGAAGATACATTTTCAGGACGGATTGAAGCCTTCCCCACAAAAAAAAAAAAGAAAGAAAAAAAAAAAAAGAAAGAAACAGAGCAAATGGTTGTCAAGAAGATCCTGGAAGACATTTATTCTCCCCTTGACGACCAGTAGTCTTAACCCTCATCAGCCCCTTAAGCAGCGATGGCTGATCACAAATCCTACTGGAAAAGAAGTATGGTCTATCTCACATACAGCCCCCTTATGGACCTGGTGGCCATCTCTCCACCCAGACATTTGTCAGCTGGCTATAGGTCTTTCCTATTGAGATATCCCTGATGAAGAGGATCCCACTAAAATTCCATTAAATCCCTTCGGTACCATAGAAAATGGAAACAAACATTATGGATGTAGGGACACGTGAGCCAGATGCAGGTTGGCTAGCCTAGATTACTATGTTTGCCCGGCGGAGTATCAAAGCCACAAACAGTCACGGCTGTGCGGGGGGGAGAGCAGACTTCTTCTGTAAGTCATGGGGCTGTGAGCATACAGGGACTGCCAGATGGAACCCAAACTCCTCATCAAATTCTGTAAACAGCATTGGCCATATTACCAATTAGATAACCAAAACCGATGGCCCCAAGAGGGGTCTCTATATCCTCAAATTCTGCGTGACCTTTTAAACTTCTGAAAGTGCTCAAAAGGGTAAAAGGAGATTCCCCTATGTGGAGGCCTTCTCCCTCCTTTGCTCACATCCTGAACTATGCTTCTCCAATAGATGCTTACCCTCAGCCTTCTGCTCCAGACTCTCTGCTGTCACTCCCACCTCAGCAACTTGATTTCTGCCCTCCAATATCTAGATCAAAAACCCAAATCTCCACCAGTTCTCAGACCATTGCCCCCTTGCTGAGGTAGCAGGTACTGAGGTACCACTCCACTCACTCACTACTCTCTTCTCCTGTCAGTGCCCGCACTGGGTCCCTCCAGGTCCTCTTACCAGCTAATGCAAAGCTCAAACCCACTGAGGAGAACCCTCAGACCCTTATCCAAAATGTAATGAAAATGGCCTTTAATGTTGCTTTGTCATCACTGAAAACAGGTTACTAAAAATTTAAAGTCCCTCACAGGCTTTTTGGGATACACACTCCCGTTTCCCCCTCTGTTCTATCTGTTCTACTGCTCAAATTTTTCTTGCTATTAAGATCCCAAAGCCCTCTCCCAATATTCTTTTACATCTCTCCTTCCTCATTCTCAGATCCACGGAAGTTGCTCTCATCCCTGCCTTCCAAGTCGTCCCCCTCTGAACCAGGTCCACAGAAAAGTCTTAATTAACCTTCTCCAGAAGTCTTCACCATGGCTGATTTACGACTTTCAGCAAAAGAGTCCCTATAAAAGAGATCACTGTAGATAAACTTCCTATTTTCGTGTTGCCCTGGTCTCCTTGGAAACTGGCTAAAAAAAACCAGCACTCCTAATCTACACACACCCTTAATAGTTTTTCACAAAATATGTGAAAAAAAGGCCTCTGGCCTTGAGCTGGGGCTTCACAGAGATGGCTACATTTCTAAGATAAAGAAGTTACAAACTGGGCTGCATGGAAACAGCTGGCAGGTTGAAAAAAAAGAAAGGGAAGAAAAAGCTCTCCCCCACATAGGTGTTCTTGAAAAGTTAACTTGCCCCAAACTGAGGAAAAAACAGAAACGAAAACTGCTTTTTGTGAACTTCTGCAGACTGTGAACTTCTGAGCCCCTTTCCTTACGTGTTGTGTACAAAATTCTGAAACTACCTAAACTTGGGTTTCAGGGGATTAATTGATTACAACAGAAGCAATGCCCCCTGAATCTGGTTGCAACCAAAAAAACTGTTTTCCTGTCTTTGGTGCTATCTTAGGTGCCTTGCCTTGTCCGTCCCTACAACAGTATAATTCTATATACTTAAACACTGTTTATGTTTTCATGAAATGGTCAACAGATGTGATTAATTGTGTAATGGTGCAGATGTTTCCCAGAGTGCTCTATCATGATGCAGGTTCATTTGAAGATCAAAGAGGGGGGCATAGAACACGGTTCCGCTGAAAACATATGTCCCTCACCTTAGCCATTCTATTACGAATAGTAGTTACTGCAGGGTAGGGCACGGGAACCATTGCTCTGGCCCATGGGACACAACAAATGAGCCAAAGCAGCAATAGATCAAAAATTAAAGATATTAGAAACCTCCATCACAGCTTTGAACGAATCTTTAACCTCTCTCTCTGAAGTTGTTTTACAGAACAGTCGAGGGTTGGACCTCCTTTTCATGAGAGAAGGGGGCCTTTGTGCTTCATTGAGGGAAGAATGTTGTTTTTATGTCTACAATACTGGAGTTGTAAAAAAAATCTATGAGTAAATTAAAAAGATGCCTTGAAGAGCGACAACGAGAGAGAGAGAGGCCCAAGAATGGTAGTTTGAGTCTTTTTTTACACAGTCCCCCTGGTTAACTACGTTTTTATCAACCCTAGCCAGTCCAATAATAATCCTCATATTATTGCTAACTATAAAACCCTGTTTTCTCAACCGTGTAATTTCTTTTCTCCAAGCCCAAATTGGACAAATTAAACTTATGGTAATACCCCACTAGCAGACATAGAATGTGACACCCCACAATGATCACTTTTATGATTAAAAGTAGCCAGAAGAAGAAGTGGGGAATGAAAGGTTAATAAAATATGTACTTGTCACTTCCTGTTTTTCTGTATGCGTAACAAAACATGTTGAAATCTTGAGAACTGTTTGCTAATCTTGTTCCCAGAATATGCTGTCCCCAATTACCAAACTGCAGAATGTACTCCCTCACCCAGTTGAATACAAACCATCCACTCTCCCTGACCCATCAATGAACTTCCATCCCTGCCCTCTGCAAGGAAAGTATATAAGCTCTGATTAAGCTGTTGTCAGGTCTCTCTGCTCTATTCAAGTGAGCTCTGAGCCCCAGCATGCTGGACCCCCAATAAAACCTTTGCTGTTGCATGAGATAGTCTCTTGGTGGTCTCTTTCTCCGGCACTCGCCCAAACTTTACTTGGATGATTGAATGTAGAAGAGAACATCTATTCAAAAAGTTATAGTCAGTAGGATTAGGAAGATAGTTGGTAGGTTTAGGAAGAAAACTGAGTATAGGATTTGGAACAAAAGTTCTTTGCCAATAGGGTTTTGGTTAGAGAGTCAATGTAAATATCAACACAAGTGAAGAGTCAGTCACAATGATGAACAGGGGAAAATATGTAGAAAAGCAGATATCAATAGAGACATTAGGAAATCAGGAAAAGAATAAAGTGAGTTATGGGATAAGATATTTTCTACAGGGTTGAGGTTGAATGTATGAGCTTAGGAAGAAACAAAGATGAAGTCAACAATAGGATTGACATTTGAGAGCATTAGCATAGCCCAAGACAGTGTCCAAAATAAGCTCCGTTGCCCTCATTTGCCTAAATTCCCGGTGGCCTGTACATCCTTCCTGTGTACCAGGAGTGATCAAATAGGCCTGACCTTAATATTGCTCTGCTTCACCAATTTGAGGCCTACCGAGTGTCGGGTACACATTCTTTATGTAAATTGGAGAGATGAGAAAACCCAAGCACCTATTGGAAAGCTTCTGAATTAATTTGAAGAAATCATTTGACCCAAATGATCCCTATTCTCACTTGATGGAATTCAGAAACCTTACAGAGGAAGGCAAAAGACTTCATCCACAATGACTGCTCTTTTTTGCCATTTTGGATTTGGATGCACACATGGGATCTTTCTTTAGATCCATCAGGTGCTGAGTATCTAAGTCAAAGAATCACACTGGGCCAAGAGGCTGATTCAGACACACCTCTTTCCAAATCAATTAAGAAAACAGCCAAAGGTGAATCCTATTAATTTCCATTTGAAAAATCTTTTCTTCAGGATTCAAAAAGCTGTGGCCTGAGACAAAAACCTTCCTGACTCTCAGGGCAACAGAACAAAAGGTAAGCAAATGGCCCAAAGCAGGGATTCTCCACTGAGACTTTACTGGTCACACTGATATCTGAGTTTTCTGAGATGCTCGCCATTCCCTTCAGCTATCCAGTACATGGCCATGTCACCGAGCTTGGAGGTAGTACATATCTTGGACACAAAACCATGAGCCTATTCTGGAAAGTGGCCATAATTCAGGAAGAAAACAGCAACTTAGGAAGGTAGCAGGTATTGCCCATCAATAAGGCAAGCCATAGTCAATTCATAAATTGGGCTGGATGAATGCTGGGAAGCTTTCTACGAGACAGGACACATCAATTAATGCATTCTCTTTTCTAATGTGTACAAGTACAAACACAGTGGGATACACAGACATAGAAACACTTGCGCTGTCAAACGACTTACTAGAAACTGTTCACTCCAAATCAAACAAACCGCCTTTCCTACCTATTCTCAGAACATGAGACAAAACCACAAACCCACACCCACACCCACAATGGCACCTCCTTCCCTCAAATAGGTCTGTGACTGTCCGGTGTGTGCTCTGACTGATGGGTCATACTATGATCCCCCAAAATGGCCTGTCCTGTCTCAGATCTGGTCTTCTTGGCCAACTCTGTGAAGTTGTCAGGAGCCAGGATTGAGCCACTACCTGCTTTCTCAGGAAGAGCCCCTCTTCCGAGCTTTCCTGGCATTTGGCCATCCTCACATCAGTAGGTACCAAGAAAGACTGACTCTGTCCTTGGTTAATCCAAAAAAGTGAGACCACTGGGACTAGGACTGGGACTGGCTCTGGGTGCCTGGCTTTCTGTATCCCAAGTTCAGAGAGTTCCATCACAAAGGAAGTGAGATGAGATCACTTTCTTCAGGAACTGAATGAGATCACTGCCTTAGCAACCACTTTATCATAACAATTGCTTCCAACGGTACCATGAGATGGAGGCTGCCCCTACTTCCTGTCACACTTTCACATGGTAGAATGGTATATCACCTGTAGGCAAATGGTAACAGCTCTCCACACAGGCATGGTTTTGTCCATCTTCTCTACATTAAGGAGAGATTGGCTGATTCTGATGCAACCCTTCATCCTGACGAGGTTGTTTGCCATGGAAGATGATTTTTGCTCTCTCAGGTCTTTCATAGCTGCCTACATCTTCTCCAGGGATCATTTCTGCATGGAGCTTTGAGGTTCTCAGCAGATGGAAGATCCACTACATTTCTGAATTGTAAGACCAACATTGTCCCTGCTCTTCTGTAAAATGAGATTGAGGGAACAGTGTATGGTTAGGGTGAATAACATTTTCCATTTGGCTTAGGAATCATTCTGCTGGATGATTAATGGTATTGGGAACATGCGATATTTATAAGAATATAGAGGTGAAATACATGTATGAAAAAATAAATCTAAGTAAGATTTGAAGCTCAGAAAATCATTGGGCCCTTGATTGGGATACTTACCATTGAATTACGTTCTCACAGATGTCTCAGATAAATCGATATACAATGGCATAAGACCTTGTACGTTGGATGATTGAATGTAGAAGAGAATATCCAGTCAAAAAGGGATAGTCAGTAGGATTAGGAAGATAGTCAGTAGGTTTAGGAAGAAGAGTGAGTATAGGATTTGGAAAAAAAGTTCTTCAGCAATAAGTTATCAATTAGAGTGTGAAAGCAAATGTCAGCACATGTGAAGGTTCAGTCACAGTGGTGAACTGTGGAAAATATGTAAGAAAGCAGATGGCAATAGAGACATTATGAAATCAGGCAATGTATAAAGTGAGGGATAGGATTAAACATTTTCAATCGGGTTGAGTTTGAATATATAATCTTAAGAGGAAACAAATATGTAGTCACCAATAGGATTGACATTTGAGAGCATTAGGCAACTTGGACATGGATGATTTTAGTAATCCATATTTACTTTCCATTTAGGCTTTGGTACAATCATAAGTGTGATCTTTGCATTTTGTGTCCAGAATATTTCTGTGATAAAATGTATATGTAGATCAGGTGACATGCGTATTTCTTCCACCATTTCTGGGAGCAATATTTTGAAGACATATAAATTAGTATTGGGGGTACAAAGAGGTGTACACTGTGTCTATGAATATAAAGAAAAAGCATGCATAGACCATACTGTGAATAAATAATATAACTGGTTTTACTCTAAATAATGGATTGAATTGATATCTGAAAATATATAAGAAATCTGATATTGGTATACAATCATTCATTCCAACCAGTTATACATCCATTGGAAATATCAGAGTTATAATTTATCATGAAGGGGATGTGAGTTTTGCTTCAAAAGTGATTATGGAAATCAAAAATAATGTGTTTTGAAAGAGGTCTCAGGAAGA
This sequence comes from Callospermophilus lateralis, assembly GCF_048772815.1. NCBI lineage: Eukaryota > Metazoa > Chordata > Mammalia > Rodentia > Sciuridae > Callospermophilus > Callospermophilus lateralis. The sequence continues at coordinate 363,208 of NW_027512749.1, forward strand.
GACCAGTCAAGAAAGATGGAAGAATACATGTGTCCTGAAGCAGGAAGTGATTGAAAGTGAAACAAATTCGTATAAATTTGCGAACTTGTGGATAAAATATATATCCTATGATGTGCATAAACTTAAGAAATAGTAATGTACCAGTTTTGAATAAAAATGAGCGTAAAAATACAAATCATGTACCATAGGAATCTACTTGCCTTCATGTTAAACTGGGACAGTAACTCTAGAAATATTAGGATATGTATGTACCATTCACTGAAGTTAGTTTTCAGTACTAGAAAACAAATATGTATTTCAGGTGGATGAATATTTCTGAGAATAATATTGTGAAAAGTTGATTATAAATCCACATACGTGAACATGAATGAATTTAGGGAGTGTATATAAGACACATATATTTCATATTTTAAAAATCTGGAGATTGTATATATATATATATATATATATATATATATATATATATATATATATATATATATAACAAAACACACACACAGACATTCAAAAGTAGCAATAGATATGCCAATCGTAATTGATCGAGATATATATATCATCCACAGATCCAAAAATATTCAATTTACTGAACATGGATTTATGTATAATGTTGTTCAACTAGGAAGCTCACCCATTGGTTGAATTTTTAGTTCCAGCAGTGTTTAGGATAGTGATCTCTTCTCACAATTTGTGTCTGCCAAGTCAGCCACCTCACAAGAATGTACATGTGATACAAGTTAGGATTCTATATGTGCATATCAAAACACATTTGCTGAATAGGCTACAGAGAAAGGGAGATAGGAATTCACATATTTGTTAACTTTAAAACACATGGAGAGATATCCAAAATGGCGGCGGGTATGGAGAGATCAAGTCTCTGACCTCTTCAGCTGCGCTGGAATAGGGAGTCATAAACTGTCTAAATACTGTTTGCTCAGGATCACTAGGCAATGATGCACTCACATGAATCTGGGGTGAACAGTCTGGGCCACGCACAACACACACCGAGCCCGGATCGGTTGCATTCAACCTCTGGTTTGCCTGCGTTTCGTGACTCAACACTAACAATCCAGCTGAAATAACTGGTCTGCCCTTCTGAACTTACAGAGGTAGAAGCCAACCTAGCCTTCATAGGCAGTGGCCAAAGGATTGAAACGGGGCATGGGAGAGACAGTCAGGACCCACCAGTTGCATCGGTCACCCGGCAAAGGGAACGAATGATCACCATTTGCATGGGATACCACCATGGCATAGAACTGACGTCAAGGATGGAGGAGATAACTTCATTGAAACCAGCGCGACAGGTTTGTAATTCCCTAGCCATCTCTCTCCACACAGCAGGGAATCCTTAAGGGCCCCTCCCAGCTCTCCCGTAAGGGTCCCTCTCAGCTCTACCATGAGCGCGATAGCCAGACCGAGAAAATCAGGAGTGGCGCGGGACTTGTGGCACAGAACTCCAGGCTACCGCTCCCACCAGTGCTGACAACTGAGGTCTCTTGCACCAGCTACTGGGGCGTGGCTCCCGGAGGGCAAACAAATTCGCTTGGGGATCTCAGCCCCAAGCTCTACAAACTTAGGGTCTGAGGGAAGCAAACCGGGAGAGTGTGCCCAGGTATTCATAAAAACAGGTCTCCCAGGAGCAGCAGACCTGGCGTGTTGCCAGTATTGTGGTGAGCGTCGCAGGTGAGCAGGGCATGGCTTGAGGAAACACAAGAGAAGGCCCTAGGGTGTCAGGATTGGACACCCGCCCAGTCTGGAAGGAATAGCAGCTGCATAGTGATTGGTTCCCACCTACTGAGAGGAGAACCTCGGCCCAGTGGGCACAGCACCACCTATTGGAAGAGAAGTTAATCAAACTCTATGACTGCATTTATTATTATCATTATTTATTTATTTTTTAAATTTGGGTTTTTTTTGGTTTTTTTTCTTTTTCTTTCATTTTCATTCTTGTTGTTGTTGTTTTTCTTTAACTTTTTTAATGTTTTTAAGTTTTTAAATTTCTTTATTTTATTATTAATTATTATTATTATTATTAAATTGTAATTTTCATTTTTTATTATCATTATTATTTTTTTAATTTTTCTTTCATTCTTTATTTTCTGTTTTTTTTCTTTTGTCTTTTCATTTCTTTTCAATTTTCTTTTTCCCCCTTCCTTGAATTCTACCTGCCTACTCTCATTCTCTTATTGACTTCTTCCCTTCCCTTCTAATATCTTTCCTCCCAAGCATGAAATAAATTTATAAGACTAATCAGTAACTCAGCACTCAAACAGAACAAGAAGTAACATGAGCAGCATAAGAAAGCAAGAAAGAAAAAGAGTAAAAACAATGAAGGACAGCCTAAATACTCAGGAGGACCTAGAGTCATCAGAAAAATGATCATATAAAGAACTCAAGGAATACCTTAGACAGATGGAATGGAACCTTAAAGAAGATATGAGACAGCAAATCCAAACAGTGAAAGAACACATTGAAAATGAATTACATGAACAGATTAAAAAAAAGAAGTTAAGCATCTTTATACGGAGATAGAGATAATAAAAAAAATCATACAATAATTCTAGAAATGAAGGAAACGAAAAACCAAATTAAAAACTCAATTGAGAGAATTACTAAAAGAGTGGAGCAAGTAGAAGACAGAATGTCACATAATGAAGACAAAATATATCATCTTGAAAAGAGTCTAGCCAACTCAGAAAGGCTGGTAAAAAATCACGAGAAAATCATCCAAGAGATATGGGATAACATATAAAAACCAAATTTATGAGTCATCTAGATAGAGGAAGGTCCAGAGATTCAAACCACGGGAATGAGTAACCTACTGAATGAAATAATTACAGAAAACTTTCCAGAAATAAAAAAAGAAACGGATATACAAATTGTAGATTCATAGAGGACACTGAGCACAAAAAATCACAGTAGACCAACACCAAGACATTTGTTATAAACATATCTAATATACAGAACAAAGAGAAAATATTAAAAGCTACAAGAAAAAGGAGTCAGACTACATTCAGGGGTAAATCAATAAGGTTAACAAAGGATGTTTCATCACAGTTGATGAAAGCGAGAAGATCTTGGAACAACGTATTTTAAACACTGAAAGACAATGGATGCCAACCAAGAATTCTGGATCCAGCAAAATTAACCTTCAGGTACGAAAATGAAATAAAAATCTTTCATGATTAACAAAAGATAAAAGAATTTGCAGCCAGAAAACCAGCATTGCAAAGCATCTTGAGAAAAACACTACATGAGGAAGAAATGAAAAACAACAACCAAAACCATCAGTGGGAAGTGACTGGGTAATGACAGAGTGCAGGGGGAAAGCTAATCATGGAGAAACAAAGTAAATTAAAAACAAAGATAAATAATTAAACATGGCTGGAAGTACAAACCATACATCAATAGTAGCTCTAAACGTTTATGGCTTAAAATCTCCAATAAAGCAACATAGGCTGGTAACTTGGATTAATAAAACAAATCCAACAATATGTTGCCTCCAGGAGACACATCTGAATGGAAAAGACATACACAGGCTGAAGGTGAAAAGTTGGGAAAATTTATACCATGCACACGGTCCTCGTAAGCAAGCAGGGGTGGCCATCCTCATATAGAATAAAATCGAAGTCAAGACTAAGTTAATCAAAAGGGATAAGAAGGACATTATATACTGTTAAAAGAAACCATTCACCAACAAGACATAACAATTTTCAATATTTATGCACCAAATAATGGTGTTGCAATGTTCATAAAACAAATTCTTCTCAAGTTCAGGAATCAAATAGACCACAACCTAATAATTATGGGTGACTTCAACACACCTCTCTCACCATTAGACAGATCCTCCAAACAAAAGTTGAATAAAGAAAATATAGAACTCAATATCACAATCAATATCCTAGACTTAACTGACATATATAGAATATATCAACCATCATCAAGTGGATATACTTTTTTTTCAGCAGCACATGGATCCCTCTCAAAAATAGAGCATATATTATGCAATAGGGCAACACTCAGTAAATATAAAGAGGTGGAGATAATACCATGCATTTTATCTGATCATAATGGAATGAAACTGTAAATCAATGATAAAAGAAGGAAGAAAAAATCCTACATCACTAGGAAAATAAACAATATGTTACTGAATAATCCATGGGTTACAGAAGACATAAAGGAGGGAATCAAAAAATTCTTAAAGATAAATGAAAATGCAGACACAACATATCGGAATCTATGGGACACAATGAAAGCAATTTTAAGAGGGAAATTCTTCACCTGGAGGTCATTCATCAAAAAAAGCAAAAACCAACAAATAAATGAGCTCACACTTCATCTAAAAGCCCTAGAAAAGGAAGAGCAAAACAACAGCAAATGTAGCAGAAGGCAAGAAATAATTAAAATCAGAGTGGAAACCAATGAAATTGAAACAAAAGAAACTATTGCAAAAACTAACAAAAATAAAAGTTGGTTCTTCGAAAAAATAAATAAGATCAACAGACTCTTAGCCATGCTAATGAAGAGAAGAAGAGAGAGAACTCAAATTACAAACATACAGGATGAAAAACGCAATATCACAACAGATGCTACAGAAATACAGAAGACAATTAGAAATTATTTTGAAAACCTATATTCCAATAAAATAGAAAATATGAAGACATCGGTAAATTTCTTAAGTTACATGATTTGCCCAGACTGAGTCAGGAGGATACACACAATTTAAACATACCAATATCATTGGATGATTTAGAGGAAGCAATCAAAAGACTACCAACCAAGAAAAGCCCAGGACCAGATGGGTATACAGCAGAATTTTACAAAACCTTTAAAGAAGAATTAATACCAATACTTTTCAAGTTATTTCGAGAAACAGATAAAGAGGGAGCTCTGCCAAATTCATTCTATGAGGCCAACATCACCCTTATTCTGAAACAAGACAAAGACACCTCAAAGAAAGAAAAGTACAGACCAATATCTCTGATGAAGCTAGATGCAAGAATCCTCAGTAAAATTCTGGAGAATCGTATTGAAAGGCACATAAAAAATAATTGTGCACCACGATCAAGTAGGATTCATCCCTGGGATGCAAGGATGTTTTAATATATGGAAATCAATAAATATTATTCACCACATCAATTGACTTAAAGATAAGAACCATATGATCATCTTGATAGATGCAGAAAGAGCAGTTGACAAAGTACAGCATCCCTTTATGTTCAAAACATTAGAAAAACTAGGGATAACAGGAACTTACCTCGACATTGTAAAAGCTATCTATGCTAAGCCTCAGGCTAGGATCATTCTGAATGGAGAAAAATTGAAGGCATTCACTCTAAAATCTGGAACAAGACAAGGATGCCCTCTATCCACACTTCAATTCAATATAGTTCTCAAAACACTGGCCAGAGAAATTAGACGAAAGAAATCAAAGCCATAAAAATAGGAAAAGAAGAACGTAAATTATCACTATGTGCTGGTGACATGATTCTATAGAATCATAGAAGACCCAAAAGGGTCTACAAAAAAAACTACTGGAACTAATAAATGAATTCAGCAAAGTAGCAGGATCTAAAATCAACACGCATAAATCGAAGGCCTTTCTGTATATCAGTAACAAATCTTCTGAAACGGAAATGAGGAAAAGCAGTTCATTCAAAACATCCTCAAAAAAATTAAATACATGGGAATCAACCTAACAAAAGAGGTGATAGATTTATACAATAAATCAATATAACCCTAAAAAAAGAAGTAGAAGAAGATATTAGAAGATGGAAAAATATACCCTGTTCATGGATAGGCAGAACTAACATCATCAAAATGGCGATATTACCAAAAGTTATCTATAGGTCTAATGCAATGCCAATCAAAATCCCAATGGCATTTCTTGTAGAAATAGAGAAAGCAATCATGAAATTCATATGGAAAAATATAAGACCCAGAAATACAAAAGCAATTCTAAGCAGGAAGTGTGAATCAGGCGGTATAGTGATACCAGATTTCAAACTATATTACAGAGCAATAGTAACAAAAACAGCATGGCACTGGTACCAAAACAGGCGGGTAGACCAGTGGTACGGTATACAGGTCACAAGAGACTAATCCACAAAGCTACAACTATGTTATATTTGATAAAGGAGCTAAAAGCATGCAATGGAGGAAGGATAGCATCTTCAACAAATGGTGTTGGGTAAACTGAAAATCCATATGCAACAAAATGGAACTTAATCCCCTCCTCTCGCCATGCACAAGAGAGTTAACTCAAAGTGGATCATGGAGCTAGATATCAAATCAGAGACTCTGCAAGTGTTAGAAGAAAAAGTTGGCTCTGGTCTACATATTGTGGGGTCGGGCTCCAAATTCCTTAATAGGACACCCATAGCACAAGAGTTAATAACAAGAATCAACAAATGGGACTTACTTAAATTAAAAAGTTTTTTCTCAGCAAAAGAAACAATAAGAGAGGTAAATAGGAAGCTTACATCATGGGAACAAATTTTTACTCATCACACTTCAGATAGAGCCCTAATATCCAGAGTATACAAAAAACTCAAACAATTAGACAATAAGATAACAAATAACCCAATCAACAAATGGGCCAAGGACCTGAAAAGACACTTCTCAAAGGAGGACATACAATCAATCAATAAGTACATGAAAAAATGCTCACCATCTCTAGCAGTCAGAGAAATGCAAATCAAAACCACCCTAAGATATCATCTCACTCCAGTAAGATTGACAGCCTTTAGGAAGTCAAACAACAACAAGTGCTGCTGAGGATGTGGGGAAAAGGGTACTCTTGTACATTGCTGGTGGGACTGCAAACTGGTGCGGCCAATTTGGAAAGCAGTATGGAGAATCCTGGGAAAGCTGGGAATGGAACCACCATTTGACCAAGCTATTGCCCTTCTCGGACTATTCCCTGAATCTTAAAAGAGCATATTACAGTGATACTGCCACATCGATGTTCATAGCAGCGCAATTCACAATTGCTAGACTGTGGAACCAACCCAGATGCCCTACAATAGATGAATGGATTAAAAAAATGTGGCATTTATACACCATGGAGTAATATGCAGCACTAAAAAATGACAAAAAAATGGAATTTGCAGGGAAATGGATGGCACTAGAGCAGATAATGCTTAGTGAAGCTAGCCAATCGTAGAAAACAAATACCAAATGTCTTATTTGATATAATGAGAGCAACTAAGAACAGAGCAGGGAGGAAGAGCAGGAAGAAAAGATTAACATTAAACAGAGATGTGAGTTGGGGGGGGAGGTAGAGAAAAGGTAAATTTCATGGCAATGGAGGGAGACCCTCATTGTTACACAAAATTACATATAAGAGGTTGTGAGGGGAATTGGAAAATAAACAAAGAGAGAAATGAATTACAGTAGATTCGGTAGAGAGAGAAGATGGGAGTGGAGGGGAGCAGGGATAGTAGAGGATAGGAAAGGTACCAGAATACAAGTTACTAATAGGGCATTATGTAAAATGTGGATGTGTAACCGATGTGATTCTGCAATCCATATTTGGGGTAAAAATGGGAGTTCATAACCCACTTGAATCTAATGTATAAAATACGATATGTCAAGAGCTTTGTTATGTTTTGAACAACCAACTAATAAAATAAAATAAAATAAAATAATCGAAAGAAAAACACATGGGGAACTATTTCAACACAAAATTGACTAGATGTATAACTCCTACCTTATATAATGCAAAATGCAAGTCCAACTATACACCATGCCTCCTCTGAAATGCTTGTAATTCTATTCTGTTTGGGTTGTTTTTCTCCATCTTATTAGGATTAGTAGTCAGAGTCTAGTAGATTAGGTGTCAGTGTCCGGTATTCAGTATTTCGAATGGAAAATTGGAAAATGGACCAAATGTGTATGCAAATATATGCTACACAAAAATTTTCCCACTCTCATCCAGAACAATGCCTTGACATTACCCTCGTCCCAAGTAATACGTCATTAAAAGTCAAGAGTTAGAAAATCTGGGAATAAATATCTGGAATGGAATATGCTCAAAAGTTAACAACCTGAGAGGTGGTAGAGTAGTTTCCAAAAGTAAGGGACAGGGTAAACACTCCACAAACATGGAGCTGTGCTGACATAAAGACTTCTTGAGAAACTGCCTCTGAGTTTGAGCACTTTAAATATATGTTGTTGTCAGGAGCTTTACCTTCCTTGTAGTGAGACCATTACAGCTGGGTCTGCATCTATGTTACCTGGAGGACATGGTTTAATATTTTCCAATGAACATGCTGTAGCAGTGCTGAATTCAATCCTAGTCGGTAAACTGGGGCCACTGGGGTCTAAGTGTCTCCCCTTGTGGACTGTGAAGTCATTGGGTCATCCTCCACATTTTGTGGTGTTTATTGCTGCTGCACTGGGTGTTTAGTATTTGCTTCACGAAATACAAGGAGTTCAACTGAAAAACAGTGCTGAAGGGAGTTCTGTCATATGTGGTGGGTCAGGGTCTGTAGGAGAATGCACCAACCAAGGTTCTATCCCTCATAGCTTGCCCCTTGACCATAGCAACCTGATTCTGAACATTCCCCTGAAACCTCTCCATATAACAAGGTCCCTTTACTTGTAAGGGTCTGTTGGCTGCACCATGTCAGCCACAAGCCATTTGGAAGCCAATGGCAGATCCACATGGCCCCACCATAGATATTCCATCACACACCTGCCCACCACGGCTATAAGCCCACTAGTCAGCAGACTCCAACTTACTGGCATCTCTGTTCTACACCATTTTCTTGAAACCCAGTCAATCAAGGCACTGTCTGGTATACTCATAATCATCAACAGGATATCCAAAGGTCCTCCAGTGCCACCTGTTCATGAAAATTTAAAAAAAAAATTCATGGTATTTATCGAGCCATTTTTCAAGCATGAAGTTGGAGGCAATGTGGGTTTCAATTCATTCAGGAACAATTAAATGTTGAGGATGCTCATTTCCATAAAAGCTTTGGAGAACTCTCAGAGGCAAGTCTTCCCAAAGAGTAGCCAAAAGGTCACATGAAGCAAGGTGCATTGAGGTCTACAACGTGAGGTCCATGTGTGTTTTGACTCTCAACTATGGCTGCCAAGTCTTTCAGAATAAAATCATGTGATATCTTGGCTGAGATTCCCAGTGCTCTGCGGAAAGCAACCCTGGGCCTAGATCTCAGTTTCCAAGGGCAAATCTCATGCGTGGCCTCCTAAAATTCCAACACAATTCATGGAAATACTTCGATGACGTCAGTTCCAGAATGCAGTCTCTTAGGGTAATCACACCAGAGTTCAAGCCAAGGTGGACCCAGTCGTCTCTTCCAACCGCCACACAAATGACCACGATTCAAACCAAAACAATCCCACATGACCTCATCTTCTTCCATTTAGACACTCATCGTAACTTCTGGCTGGAGGTTTCCATGAGGTGTTCACCCCAAGACAGTGTCCAAAAAATCTCCCTTGCATCTCATTTGCCTAAAGTCAGGGTGGCCTGTACACCCTTCCTGAGAACCAGGAATGATCAAAAAGGCCTGCCATTAATACTGCTCTGCTTCTCAAATTTGAGGCCTACTGACTGTGGGTTTTAGATTCTTTATGTGAATTGGAGTCATGAGAAAATCTAAGCACCTATGGGCTAGCCTCTGCAGGGTTTGAGGAACTTATTTGACCCAAAGAATCCCTATTCTCACTTTATGGAGGTCAAGAAAGTTACAGAGCAAGGTGAGAGACTTCATCCACAAGGACTGCTCTTTGGACATTTTGGTTTTGGATGTACACATGGAATCTTTCTTTAGATCCATCAGGTGCTGAGACTCTAAGCCACCACCTCACACAGGCTCAAGAGTCTGAATAAGACACATTCTTTTCAAAGAAATTAAGCAAAGAGCCACAGGTAATGCCCATTTATTTCCATTGCAAAACTCTTCTTCTCAGGCTTCAAAAAGGTGTGGCCTGAGGCAAAGGCCTTCTTGAAATTCAGGGCAACAGAACAATAGGTAAGCATAAGGCCCAAAGCAGGGTTTCTCCACTGAGACTTTCCTGGTCCCAGTGATTTCTGAGTTTTCTGAGATGCTCGCCATTCCCTTCAGCTATCCAGTACATGGCCATGTCAAAGAACTTGGAGGTGGTACATAACTTGGACAAAAAACCATGAGCCTATTCTGGAGAGTCTCCAGAATTCAGGAAGAAAACAGGAACTTAGGAAGATATCAGGTGTAGCCCATCGATCAGGCAAGCCGCAGTCCATTCATAAATTGGGCAAAATGAATGCTGTGAAGCTTTCTACTAGACAGGACACATCCATTTATGCATTCTCTTTTGTAATGTCTACAACTATGGACACAGTGGGATACACAGACACAGAAACACTCGCCTTGTCAAGGGACTTTCTAGAAAATGTTCACTAAATCCAAACAAACCACTTTTCCTACCTATTTTCAGAACAAGGGAAAATCACAAACCTACAACCACACCCACAGAGGCACCTCCTTACCCCAAGTAATTCTGAGACTATCTGGAGTGTCCTCTGACTGGTGGGCCATATTATGTTCCCTCAAAATGGCATGTCCTGTCTCAGATCTCCTCTTCTTATCCAACTCTGTGAAGTTGTCAAGAGCAAGCTGTGAGCAACTACCTTTTTTCCCAGGAAAGGCCCGTCTTCAGAACTCTCTTGGCATTTGGCCTTCCTCACATCAGTAGGTACCAAGAAAGACTGATTCTGTCCTTGGTACATCCAAACAAGTGAGAACACTGGGACTGGGACTGGGACTGGCTCTGTGTGCCTGGCTTCCTGGATCCCAAGTTCAGAGAGTTCCATCAACAAGAAAGTGAGGTGAGGTCACTTCCTTCAGGAACTGAATGAGGTCACTGCCTTGGCAACCACTTTGTCCTAACAGTTGCTTCCAAGGGTCCCTTCAGATGCAGGCTGCTCCTACTACCTGTGACAGTTTCACAAGTTAGAATAGTATATCAACCATAGGCACCAGGAAACAACTCTCCACACAGGCCTGGTTTGGTCCATCTTCTCTACATTAAGAAGAGAGAGGCTGATTCAGACACAACCCTTCATCCTGACCAGGTTGTTTGCCATGGAAGATGACTTCTGCTCTCTCAGGTCCTTCATAGGTGCCTACATCTTCTCCAGGGATCATTTCTGAATAGACCTTTGAATTTCTCAGGAGGTGAAAGATCCCCTATATTCCTGTATTATAAGACCAACTCTGTGCCTGCTCTTCTGTAAAGTTAGATTGAGGGTAGATGGTATGGTTAGGATTAATAACATGTTTGATTTGTGTTAGGAATCATTCTGCTGGATGAATAATGGTGTTGGGAACCTGAGATATTTTTAAGAATATAGAGGTGAAATATTGTAATGATCAGGCGAGTATAGGAGGAAGAGATAACCAAGAGACTGTCTCATGCAACTACAAAGGGTTCATTGTGGGTCCAGCATGCTGGGGCTCAGAGCTCAGTTGAATAGAGCAGAGAGCCCTGAGAACAGCTTAAGCAGAGCTTATGTACTTTTCTTGGAGAAGGCAGGGATGGAAGTTTATTGATGGGTCAGGACGAGTAGGCCGTTTGCTTTCAACTGCGTGACTGAGCACATTCTGCAGTTTGGCAGTTGGGGACAGCACATTCTGGGAACAAGATTAGCAAACAGTTCTCAAGATTTCAACAGTGTTTTGTTAAGTGTACAGAAAAACAGGAAGTGACAAGTACCTATTTCATTAACCTTTCATTCCCCACTTCTTCTTCTGGATACTTTTAATCATAAAAGTCATCACTGATGGGTGTTACATTTTATGTCTTCTAGTGTGGTATATTGTTGTCTGATTACCATAAGTTTAACTTGTCCAATTTGAGCTTGGAGAAAGGAAACTCCATGGTTTATCCAACAGGGTCCTACAGTTCGCAATAATATGAGGATTATTAATGGACCAGCCAGGGCTGATGAAAGCATATTTAAGCAGACGGACTGTGTGAACCAAGACTCAAACCACCCTTTTTGGGCCTCTCTTTCTCGTTGACGCTCTTCAATGCGTTTTCTTTATTTACTCATAGATTCTTTTCAACTCCAGTGTGGCCGGCACAAAAACAACATTCTTCCCTCAATGCACTACAAATTCCCCCTTCTCTCATGAAGAGGAGGTTTTATCGCTCGCCTGTTCTGTAAAACAGATTCATAGGCAGAGGTTAAACATTCCTGTAAAGCTGTGATGGATGTTTTATTATCTTTAAGTTTTGGTCTATTGCTGCTTCTAATTAAGGCATTGGTTGTGTCCTTTGGACTAGGGCATTGATTCCTGTGCCCACTCATGCAGCAACTCCTATTCCTAATAGGATGGCTAAAGTGAGAGATACAGGTTCCCAGCGGAACTGAGTTGCATGCCCTCCTATTTGATCTTTAAATGGACCTGCGTCATCATAGAGCACTCTGGGAAACATCTGCACCATAACATAATTAATCACATCTGTTGACTATTTCATGAAAACATAAACAATGTTTAAGTATATAGAATCTTTCTGTTATAGGGACGGACGAGGCAAAGCACCTAAGATAGCACTGAAGACAGGGAAAAAGTCCTATTTGGTTGCAAACGGATTTAGAGGGCATTGCTTCTGTTGTAATCAATTAATCCCCTGAACCCCAAGTTTAGGTAGTTTCATAATTTGTACCCAACATGTAAGGGAAGGGGCTCAGAAGTTCAAAGTCGGCAGAAGTTCACAAAAAGCTGTTTTTCTATCTTTTATTTTATCCTCTGTTCTGGGCAAGTTAACTTTTCAAGGACACCTGAAAGGGGGAGAGATTTTTTTCTCTTTTTTTTTTTGCCCTGCCAGCTGTTACCATGGAGCCTAGTTGGTAACTTCTTTATCTTAGCAATGTAGCCATCTCTGTGAAGCCCCCACTCAAGGCCAGAGGCCTTGTTCACATATTTTGTGAAAAACTAGTATGGGTGTGTCTAGCTCAGGAGTGCTGATTTTTTTTCGCCAGTTGCCAAGTAGACCAGGGCAACACGAAAAGAAGAAGTTTATCTACAGTGAACTCTTTTAAAGGAACTCTTTTGCTGAAAGTCCTAAAGTCAGCCATGGTGAAGAATTCTGGAGAAGGTCATTTAAGACTTTTCTGTGGGCCTGGTAGAGAGGGGAAAGACGTGGAAGGCAAGGCTGAGAGCAGTTTCATGGATCTGAGAATGAGGAAGTAGAAATGTAAAAGAATATTGGAAAAGGGGTTTGGGATTTTCCTAGCAACAAAAACTTGAGCAGTAGAACAGGTAGAGCAGAGGGGACGACGGGAGTGAGTATCCCAAAAAGCATGTGAGGTATTTTAAATTCTTAGTCACCTGTTTACAGTGATGACAAAGCAACTTTAAAGGCCATTTTAATTACATCCTGGATAGGGGTCTGAGGGATCTCCTCAGCTGGTTTGAGCTTTGGGTTAGCTGGTAAGAGGACCTTATGGGACGCAGTGCGGGCACTGACAGGAGAAGAGAGGAGTGAGTGTGTGGAGGGGTACCTCAGTACTGGATACCTCAGCAAGGGGGCAATTGTCTGAGAACCGGCAGAGGTTTTGATTTTTGATCTAGTAATTGGAGGGGAGAAATCAGGTTGCTGAGGCGGGAGTGCCAGCAGAGAGTCTGGAGCAGAAGGCTGAGTTTGAGGAACTATTGGAGAAGTATAATTCAGGATGTGAGCAAAGGAGGGAAAAAACCTCCACATAGGGGAATCTCCTTTAACCCTTTTGAGCACTTGCAGAAGTTAAAAAGGTCATGCAGAATGTGAGGATCTGGAGACCCCTCTGGGGGTCACAGGTTTTGGTTGTCTAATTGGTAATATGGCCAATTCTGTGTATTGAATTTGATGAGCAGTTTGGGTTCCACCAGGCAGTCCCTGTATGCTAACATCCCCATGACTTACAGAAGAAGTCGGCTTTCCCCCCACACAGCCGTGGCTGTTTGTGGCTTTGATAGTCTTCCAGGCAAACATAGTAATCTAGGCTAGCCAACCTGCATCTGGTTCACGTGTCCCTACATCCATAATATTTGTTTTCATTATCTATGATACGAAAGGGATTTAATGAAATTTTATTGGGATCTGCTTTTTCAGGGATATCCCAATAGGAAAAACCTATAGGCAGCTGACAAATGTTGAGATGACCAACAGGTCCCTATGTGGGCTGTAAGCGAGATAGACCATTCTTCTGGTCTATGAGGATTTGTGATCAGCCATTGCTGCTGAATTCGCTGATGAGGGTTAGGACTAGTGGTGGCCAAGGGGAGAGTCTATAGCCTTATACACATGCCAAATACACAATTTGAAAGGGTTACCAGTCATTTCCAGTTTCCAGCCAGAGTCTGGACAGGGCGCAGGCTTGAGATGGAAGGCATGGATACAGGAAAGGATTCCGTCTACATTTACTGCTGTAGGTGTTATAAGTAGCACGTGGTATTTCCTTTCCAGCGGGGTTCCAGGGATGACACCTGATGTCATCTTATGTAGATGAAGTCTCTTACTTGATATCGATGTGGAGTCTCCTTGTCCCCAGGTTGGTAGGCCGTGGCCAGCTGTTTTAACAGGTATCGCTGAGTTCTTTCAAGAGCTTTAAGTGTGTCAAGCAAGGGGGTGTGGAAGGGATCCTTAGGTCTTAGAGTTGGGGTTAGGTCCCTTACTGGAGGAGGGGCAACATAGAGAATTTCACAGGGGGAGAGGTTACACAAAGAAACAGAGGGAGTATTTTTTAGATGATACAGTGCATAAGGCAGGAGTATAGTCCAATCTTTTAGCTGGTTTCTAAGCTTAATTTCATTAAGGTCTCTTTAATGGTTCTATTTATTTTTTCTACCTGTCCTGAGCTCTGGGATCTATAAGCATAATGTAACTACCAATTAATCACCAGGGTACAGGTTAACCCATGACTTACCTGGGCCATGAACACCAGTGCATTGTCAGACCCTATTACCTTAGGCAGGCCGTATCTTGGAAAAATATCCTTCAGTATCATCTTGACCACGATTTGAGCCATTGTTTTTTTTTTTTTTTGGGGGGGGGGCGGAAGGTTTCAATCCATCCTGAAAATGTATCTACAAAGACTAGGAGATATTTAAGTTCATACGTTGCTGGCTTAATTTCAGTAAAGTTCACTTCTGAAAATTTTTCTGGTCTGGTTCTTCGAAGGTGTTTTCCTGCAGGAAGCTTAAAAGGGTAAGCATTAACCAATTGATGGACCTGAGACGCTTTTGATACCCATTCAGTTATTTCCTTTCGCTGTGAGTCGGTTAGTAGAAAACTCTGTTCTTGATCTTTCAGGAATGCCTGCAATTTCTTTGAACCAAGGTGAGTGAGTTGATGTACATTTTCTACTGACATTGTTAAAGCCATGACTATAGGAGATTTTACTGAAGGATTTAGAAATTCCACTTGGGGGCCTTCAGGGTTAAAAGTCATTATGGCCCAGAGTTTGGTGAGCAGATCTCCACCCATCAATGGGGCCGGGAACTCTGGGATTACTAGGAAGGAGTGATGGATTTTTCCTTTCCACAGGTCCATGTACCTCTTAGTTGTCCAAGCCCGATATTTACTGCCATTAGCCCCTTGAACTAGAGACCTTTTATTTGATAGAGGGCCCAATGGGGCCTTAAAGGCTGAGTATAATGCCCCTGTATCTACTTCAAAGTTTACTGGGGTCCCTTCAACTTCAAAAGTTATTTACTATAACTGTGAGTTGGTTAGTGGAGTTGGTTAGACTTCATCCACAATGAGTGCTCTTTTGGAGATGTTGGTTTTGGATGCACACAAGGGATCTTTCTTTAGATCCATCACGTGCTGAGAATCTAAGCCACAGCCTTACACAGGGCCAAAATGCTGATTCAGACACATCCCTTTCCAAAGCAATTAAGGAAAGAATCACAGGTGATGTCCACTCATTTCCATTTGAAAACTGTTTTCTTCAGGCTTCACAAAGGGGTGGCTTGAGGCAAAGACCTTCCTGACATTCAGGCCAACATAACAATAGGCAAGCAAAAGGGCCATTGCAGGGTTTCTCCACTGAGACTTTCCTGGTAACACTAATATCTGAGTTTTCTGAGATGCTCCCATTCCATTCAGCTGTCCAGTACATGGCCTTGTCAAAGATCTTGGAGGTTGTACATATCTGGGGCAAGATGAATCCTGGGAAGCTTTCTCCTAGGCAGGAAACATCCATTGATGCATTCTCTTTTCTAATTTCTACAACCACAGACACAGTGGGATACACAGAAATAGAAACAATCGCCTTGTCAAATGACTTACCAGAAACAGTTCACACCAAACCAAACAAACTGCCTTTCCTACCTATTCTCAGAACATGAGACAAAACCACAAACACACACCCACACCCAGAAAGGCACCTCCTTCCCCCAAGGAGGTCTGTGACTATACAGAGTGTTCTCTGACTGGTGGGCCATACTATGTTTCACGGAATTGGACTATCTTGTCTCAGATCTAGTATCCTTGGCCAACTGTGTGAAGCTGACAGGAGCCAGCAGTGAGCCATTACCGGCTTTCTCAGGAAAGGCCCCTCTTCTGAGCTCTTCTGGCATTTGGTCATCTTCACATTAGTAGGCACCAAGAAAGACCGATTCTCACCTTGGTAAGTCCAAACAAGTGAGACCACTGGGAGTGGGACTGGGACTGGATCTGGGTGCCTGCCTTCCTGGATTCCAAGTTCAGAGACTTCCAAAAACAAGGAAGTGAGGTGAGGTCACTTCCTCCTGAAATGAATGAGGTCACTGACTTGGCAACCACTTTGTGCTAACAGTTTCTTCTTATGGTCCCTTGAGATGGAGGCTGCCCCTACTTCATGTGACACTTTCACAAGTTAGAATGGTATATAAACCATAGGCACCTGGGAAGAGCTCTCCACAAAGGCCTGGTTTGGTCCATCTTTTCTACATTAAAAAGAGAGAGGCTGATTCAGACACAAACCTGTATCCTGACCAGGTTGTTTGCTATGGAAGATGACTTTCACTTTCAAAAGTCCTTCATAGCTGCATACATCTTCTCCAGGGATTATTTCTGCATGTATCTTTGAGGTTCTCAGCAGGTGGAAGATCCCCTACATTCCTGTATTGTAAGACCA
>NW_027512750.1:300000-379418 GCF_048772815.1 Callospermophilus lateralis
GTGGGAAGAAATCAGCTAAAAAAGAGTTGAGATGCATTCATTTTGCTAAGCAGAAACTTTGTTTTGTGTACTTGTAACTATCACAAATTTATTTTACCAGAAAACTGGCTTTTAAAAATGCACATAATTGAGATTAAAGGATAATCCACTTACCTTCAAGAAAAACTCATAGCATTTCTTATATTTTTCATATTTTATTTTTTTGTGAATATTTGACATGGACCAGGTCTAGACTTAGGCTATTCTTCCAGAATACTACCTCATCTGACAAGTTGGTACAATGTGTTGGATTGTTCTTTTCATCTTTTATTTAATAGTTTCTAGATGATAATGTGTATTTTTCCATATGTTTGTTTGGACATACATACCCAACTATATCTTTGCATTTTCTGTTTTACTGGGGAAGAGACTCATCAAAAGCTCTTTATTATATGTATCAACAATCAAACATTTAGAGCATGCAATTATACATAATTTTGCATGAAAATATTTTTGTACCATTTTTATAAAGATTTAGAATTATTAATACTGCCTCTACTGTAATTAGTAACTCCTTACAAAAAGAATTAATCAATTGACTTTATATCAATTATGAATATGAAAATTACTAAAATAAGTATTTGGCAATTAATATGCAATTGATAGAAAGTGAAATCACAAGAAAGCCATTTAAAATGTCAGTGCATATGGTCCTTAAATAATAGGTTGTTCAAAAAAAAAATTCTCTAATTCAAAAGAGTTAATATGCCATATTACAGCTAAATGTGATATAAAAACCTTAAATTATCAGTATTGATAAATAAGAATGATACCTGTTTACTTAAATATGTTTATTTGATTTTCACTGTAAGATGTTAATTCTGGAAGACTTGAGAATTAAGAAAGACTTGGTCTATATTATTTCTAACAGGCTAATCAAAGTACTTTTAAATATATATGTATATATATATATATATATATATATATATATATATATATATATATATGTAACACATATGCATGAATATAGATACATATGCATAATAAATGTATTGTAATATATTTATCAGGTGGTTATAATTTTTAAATTTTCTCAAGAAAAAAGAATGACTATAAAAAACAGTTTTAAATGTAAATTTCATAGCATAGTACTGTTTGTAATGCTATGAGAGAAAAATACTTATGGAGGGAAAGTGAAAAAGGAAGAGAGAGAAGGGGGAAAATGAGGAAGAAAGTGAGTAAAGAAGAGGGAGAGGAGTGTTTGATGAAAAGATAAAAGTGGAGGGGCTGGGTTTGTGACTCAGTGTTAACATGCTTGTCTAGCATGTGTGAGGCAGTGGGTTATATTCTCAGCACCACATACGAATAAATAAAATGAAGGTCTATCAACAACTGAAAAAATAAAAAAGGAGAAATATTACCAAAATTCCAAGATTTTATGAATGTTAAATACAAAAAATTATGTTGCATAGCCTTATGTAAATTCTAGACTCCCCAAAATAATCATTAAATGCTAGATTATTAGTGTTATAACTAAAAATCCATTGCTCTTTCTTCTACATTCTGTGGCATGCTAGTGCTAAAATAAATTGTATTATAACACCAAAATAAAATTCTAATATTTATACAGTAACTGACCCAGTTTAACATCAATGCAAGAAGATTCCTATGTGATATAATGTGTATTTTGACGTTCATTTTTATTCAACACTGGTACATTACTATTTCTCCAGTTAATGCACATCATAGGATGTATATTTCATCCACAATTTAGCAAATATATACACATTTGTTTTGCTTTCAATCACTTTTGCTTCAGAACACATGTATTCCTCCATGTTTCTTGACTTCTCTTTTTGTGACACTTCTTTCCAAACACATTATTTTCGATTTCCATTATCACTTTTGAAGCAAAACTGACACACCCGTCATGATAAAACATAACACTAATATTACCATTAGATGTAAAACTGGTTTAAATGAATGATTGTACATCAATATAAGATTTCTTGTATACTTTCAGATATCAATTCAATCCATTATTCAAAGTGAAACCAGTTATATCATTTATTCACAGTATGGTCTATTCATGCATTGTCTATATATTGATAGACACATGGTACACCTCTGTGTACTCCCACAATAATTTCTATATCTTCAAAATATTGCTCCCAGAAATGGTGGAAAAAATATGCATGTCAACTGATCTACATATACATTTTATCACAGTAATATTCTGGACACAAAATGCAAAGGTCACACTTATGAATGTCCCAAAGCCTAAATGGAAAGTGAACATGGATTACTAAAAACATCCATGTCCAGGTTGCCTAATGCTCTCAAATGTCAATCCTATTGGTGATTACATATGTGTTTCTTCCTAAGACTACATTTTCAATCTCACCCTGTTGAAACTGTCTAAACCTCTCACTCATTTTATAATTTGCCTGATTTCCTACTCTCTATTCACATCTGCTTTCCTACTTTTTTCCCCAGTTCATCATTGTGACTGACTCTTCACATGTGCTGACATTTATATTCAATCTCTACCAGAAACCCTATTGCTAAAGAACTTTTGGTCCAAATTCTATACTCAATCTTCTTCGTAATCCTACCGACTATATTCCTAATCCTAGCAAAAATCCCTTTTTTAACTGGATGCTCTCTTCTACATTCAATCATCGAAGGTACAAGGATCTATGCCATTGCATATCAATTTATCTGAGACATATGTGCAGAACATAATTCAAAGCTAAGTATCCCACTCAAAGGCCAAATTCCCTTCTAGGATTCAAATCTTACCTAGATTTATATTTCAATACTTATATTTCACCTATATTTTCATGTAAATATCGCAGGTTTCCAATAACATTGTTCATCAAGCAGAATGATTCCTAACCCATATTGAACATGTTATTAATCCTAACCATACACTGTTCCTCAATCTAACTTTACAGAAGAGCAGAGACAGAGTTGGTATTACAATACAGGAATTTATGGATCTTCCACCTGCTGAGAACCTCAAAGGTCCATGTAGAAATAATCCCTGGAGAATGTGTAGGATGCTATGAACGACCTGAGAGGGCAAAAGTCATCTTCCATGGCAAAAAAACATGGTCAGGATAAAGGGTTGTGTCTTAATCAGAATCTCTCTTCTTAATGTAGAGAAGATGGACCAAACCAAGCCTCTGTGGAGAGCTGTTCCCCAGTACCTATGGTTGATATACCATTCTAACTTATGAAAATGTCAGAGGAAGTAGGTGCAGCCTCCATCTCATGGGACCCTTGGAAGCATCTGTTAGGACAAAGTGGTTGCCAAGGCTGTGACCTCATTCAGTTCCTGAAGGAAGTGACCTACCTCACTTTCTTGGTTATGGAATCTCTGAACTTGGGATCCAGGAAACCAGGCACACAGAGCCAGTCCCAGTACCAGTCCCAGTGGTCTCACTTGTTTGGATTTACCAAGGACAGAGTCAGTCTTTCTTGGTACCTACTGATGTGAGGATGGCCAAATGCCAGAAAAGCTCTGAAGAGGGGCCCTTCTGAGAAAGCAGAAAGTGGCTCACCAATGGATCCTCACAACTTCACAGAGTTGGCCAAAGAAAACAGATCTGAGACAAGACAGGCCATTTTGGGGTAACATAGTATGGCCCACCATTCAGAGGACACACTGTATAGTCACAGACCTACTTGGGGAAAGGAGGTGCCTTTGTGGGTGTGGGTGTGAGTTTTTGGTTCTGTCTCATCTTCTGAGAATAGGTGGAAAAGACGGGTTTTTTTTGGTTTGGTGTGGACTCTTTATAGTAGGTCGTTTGACAAGGTGAGTGTTTCTTTATCTATGTATTCCACTGTGTCCATGGTTGAAGACATTAGAAAAGAGAATGCATCAAGGATGTGTCCTGTCTATTAGGAAGCTTCTCAGCATTCATCCTGCCCGATTTATTAATGGACTGTGGCTTGTCTTATAGATGTGCAACACCTACTAAATTCCTAAGTTCATGTTTTCTTCCTAAATTCTGGCCACTCTCCAAAATAGTCTTATGGATTTGTGTCCAAGATATGTACCCCTCTAAGCTCTGTGACATGGCCATGTACTGGATAGCTGAAGGAAATGGGAGCATCTCAGAAAACACAGATATCAGTGTGACCAGTAATGTCTCAGTGGAAAAACCCTTCTTTTGGCCTTTTGCTTACCTATTGTTCTGTTGACCTGAATGTCAGGAGGTCTTTGCCTCAGTCCACCCATTTGGGAAGACTGATGAAAACTGTTTTCAAATGGAAATGCATGCGCATCACCTGTCGCTCTTTGTTTAATTGCTTAGGATAAGGATGTGTCTGATTCAGCCTCTTGGCCCTGTGTGATGCTGTGGCTTAGATTCTCAGCACCTCATGGATCTAAAGAAAGATTCCATGTGTGTATCCAAACAAAAATGGTAAAAAACCACGCTGACTTTAGGAAAATAAGTGGCAAGGGAGCTCTTTTGAACACTGTCTTGGGCTGCGCCCCTCATGGAAAACTCCAGCAAGAGGTTATGATTAGTGTCTATATGGAAGAGGATGAGGGCCTTGTGGGAGTGTTTTGGTTTTAATTGTGTTTATTTGTGTGGTGGTTGGAAGTGATGACTGGGTCCACCTGGGCTTGAACTCTGGTGTGATACCCTTAGAGACTGAGGTCTAGAACTGACGTCAGAGAAGTATTGCCATGAATTGTGTTGGGGTTTTAGGAGGCCATGCATGAGAGTCCCTCTTGGAAACTGAGATCTTGGACCAGGGTAGCTTTCCACAGAACACTAGGAATCTCAGCCAGGATATCACATAATTTCATTCTGAAAGACTTGGCAGCAATAGTTGAGAGTCAAAACTCACATGGACCTCATATTGTAGACCTCAATGGGCCTGGATTCATGGGACTTTTTGGTCACTCTTTGGGAAGACTTTCCTCTGAGAGTTCTCCAGAACTTTCATTGAAATAAACTTCCTCAACATTTAATGGTTCCTGAATAAATTTAAACCCACAGTGCCTCCAACTTCATCCTTTAAAAATGGCTAGATAAGTACCATGACATTTTTTAAATTCCCATGACCAGATGGCACTGGAGTAACTTTGGATCTTATGCTGTTGATCATGAGTGTACAAGACAGTGCCTTGATTGACTTGGTTTCATGAGAATGGTGTAGAACAGAGATGCCAGTAATTTGGAGACTGCTGAGCTGGGGCCTAGAGCAGTGATGTGCAGGTGTGTGATAAAACATCTGTGTTGGGGCCATGTGGATCTGCCATTGGCTTCCAAATGGCTTGTGACTGACATGCTGCAGCCAGCAGACCCTTATATGTAAAGGCATCTTGTTATATGGAGATTTTTCAGGGCAATGTTCAGAATCAAGTTGCTATGGTCAAGGGGGCAAGCATGTGCAATAGAAGCCTGGTTGGTGCATTTATATGCAGACCCTGACACACCACATGTGACAGAAATCGCTCCAGCACTGTGCCCCAGTTGAAATCCTTGTATTTCAAGAAGCAAATACCAAACTCCAAGTGCAGCAGCAAGAAACACCACGAAAACTGGAGGATTACCAACTGGGTTCACAGTCCAAACAGGGAGACACTAAGCCCCAAGTTGCCACAGTTTACCTACAAAGAGAGAATTCAGAACTGCTGCCACATGTTCATTAGGAAAATAAGAAACAACATCCTCCAGGTCACATAGATGAAGACCCAGCTTTGATGGTCTCACTACAAAGAAAGCTAAAGCTTCTGACAACAACGTATATTTCAAGTGCCCAACCTCAGAGGCAGTTTCTCAAGAAGTCTTTAGGCAAGCAGAGCTCCATGTTTCTGGAGTGTTTACCCTTTCCCTTACTTTTGGAAACTCCTTTACCACCTTCAAGGTTGTGAACTCCTGAGCATTTTCCATTCCAGATATGTATTAAAAGATTTTCTAATTCTTCTCCTCTAATTGTGTCTTACTTGGGGCGAAGGTAATGTCAAGGCATTTTTCTGGATGAGAGTGGAAAGATTTTGTTTAGTATATGTTTGCATACACATTGGATTCATTTTCCTATTTTCCATTTGAAATACTGAATCCCTGACACTAACCCATACTGTACTAGAATCTGACTACTAATCCTAATATGATGGAGAAAAAGAATCCTAACAGAAAAGAAATAGAAGCTGTTCAGAGAAGGCATGGTATATATTTGGACTTGCCTTTTGCAAGTAGGTGTTATAATTCTAGTCAATTTTTAATTGAAATAGTCCTCCATGTGTTTTTAAAGTTAACAAATATGTGAATTCCTGTCTCCCTTTCTCTGTATCCTATTCAGCACATCTATTTTATATGCACATAAAGAATCCTACCTTTTATCACGTGTATATTTTTGTGCGGTAGCTGATTTGGCAGATACAAATTTTGAGAAGAGATCACTCCTCCTAGATGCTGTTGGAACTGAAAATTGAACCTATGGGTGAGCTTCCTAGGAGAACAACATTATACATAAATCCCTGTTAAGTAAATTGAATATTTTTAGATCTGTGAATGATGTATATTTCATGGTGAATTTCGATTGGCATATATGTTGCTACATTTTAAAATTTGTGTGTGTGTGTGTGTGTATACACACATACACACTCTCCAGATTTTTCAAAATATGAAATATATGTGTCTTATTTACACTCCCTAAATTCATTCATGTTCAAGTATGTGGATTTATAATCAACTTTTCACAAGATTATTTTCAGAAATATTCATCCACCTGAAATTCATATTTGTTTTCTATTACTGAAAACTAACTTCAATGAATGGTGCATACGTATCCTGTTGATAGTCACAGCCGAAGGGGCCACAGCAAACTTCCAGGTGCCAGCAAACTTTCAGCTGCAGGCTGATGATTGGCTCACAGCGGCCTTAGCAACTTCTAGCTCATTGTCTCCTCTGTGGTGATGCTCATTGGAGATGCTCATTGAGATGTTTCCCTGCCTTTCAGACTTCCAGCTTATGATTGGCTCACAGCAGCCCCAGAAACATCTAGCTGATTGGCTCCTCTGCGGTGATGCTTATTGGGCTGTTTCCCTGCCCATTCAGACCATGGAGCTGCTCATTGGGGGACTTTTTTGGCTCTGCCCACGTGACCCAGCCAATCTGCCTCAAGAGCAGGAGGATTGTGAGAAGTGGATAGAGGCTTGTGTGGGAGGGAGAGGCTTTTGGGAAGCTGATGTTGGGAGTTGGGGTTCTGAGGATTTTTCCTGAGAGGCTGTTTTGCTTGGCGTGTGTGGTTCTAAAAATAAAGTTAGTTTCTTTTGACAAGTGGATTCTGATTGTGCCCAGCCAGACAGCGGCATTTGGTGGCTCATATGGGGAGCGACTGAGGGTAACTGATAAGGTAAACTGCTCGCTCTTGAGGGCAGGCCGAGAGGATGGGTAGCCATTTTATGATTCCTCTTTTGTTTTAAGTTGCCTGTCCCTGGAGATGAGTGAGATGGAAGAAAAACTGCTCACATCTGAGGAAAAACTATTTGTGTCTGAGGAACAGATAGGGAGAAAGGCTATAATAATTTTTTGTTGTTCCATTTTTATTTCGTTCTATCTCTTTTTTTGTTTGGTGTTATCTTGTTGGTTTGTATTATAGTAGAAATATGGCATCAAAAATTAGTAAAAAACAAACCAAAAAAGTGTTAAGTAAATTGTTAGAGGAAGGAGGCATCCCAGTAAAATCAAGAGCAGTCATGGCAATTGTTGATACAATACAAAAATGTAGACCATGGCTTTTTAAGGAGGAGTTGTTAAATATATCACAATGGAACCATCATGGTGCAGATTTAAAAAGAATAGAAAAGAAAAGCCCAGGGATTCTGCCAGTTGGCACATTGCCATTGTGGACATTCATATCTTGTTTGCTTAGTTCAAAGCCTTCAGTTCAGTCAATGGTAGAGGAAGAAGAAGACATATTGATTCAAGTAAAACAGAAGGTGTCTCAAGTTAGTCAGACAGAAGAAAAAATTCAAGTAAAAGAGAAGGTCTCTCGAGCTAGTCAGATAGAGGAAACTATTCAAGTAAAAGAGAACGTCTCTCGAACTAGTCAGACAGAGGAAAAAATTCAAGTAAAAGAGAAGGCCTCTAAAGCTAGTTAGACAGAGAAAGAAAGTGTAAAACAGTAAAAAACATCAGGGGAAATTTACAACAGGAGACTGCTACTAACACCTTTCTATCACCAGATGACATAAGTGTCCAACTAACAAGGCCACTTTCTTATGCTGGGAGGCCCCCAACTCCCGCAGTTGATAGTTAGGATCCTGAGACAAGATCTCAAATATTAACATGCCCTGTATTTGAGGGAGGAGGGCAGCGTGTTTACCATGCTTTAAATTTCAAAACAGTGAAGCAGCTAAAAGAGGCTGTAACAACCTATCGTCCTCAAGCACCCTTCAATGTAATCATGGTCGAATCCATTAACAACTTGAACATGAAGCCAGTGGATTGGGCTAATATGTGTAATGTTGTGCTAAATGGAGGACAATGCATGTTATGGAAGGTTGCCAATGAGGAATGTTGAAAGGAGACAGCTAGGCGAAATGCAGGAGCTGGTTATCCTCAGAGAAATCTAGATATGTTGTTAGGAAAGGGACCTTATGAAGATCAGCAGCAGCAAATTGCATATGATCATGGTGTATGTGCACAAATTGGTGTAGATGCAATTAAGGCATGGAAGACTTTACAAGAACATGGAGGTTTACAAGGTCAATTATCTAAGGTAATACAAGGAGCTAATGAACCTTATGCTGAATTTGTAGATAGGCTTATTCAAAGAGCTACCAGAGTTTTTGGGAATACAGAACAGGCAATGCCATTACTAAAACAACTGGCTTATGAGCAAGCGAATCGTTGTTGCAGAGATATCATTAGACCATGGAAAAATGAAGATTTAAACACATTGATTTAATTATGTAGAGACATTAATGAACAAGAGCAAGTCATGGCAGCTGCAGTAAAACAGGCTTTAGTTGCCAGATACATTAATGAACAAGGGCAAATTGTGGCAGCTACAGTAAAACAGGCTTTAGATGCCAGACCAAGAACATGCTACCAATGTGAAGAAACAGGACATTTTAAAAGGAATTGGCCCATAGAAGGAGGGTTTAACAATATTAGGTATCAATGGAGTAGAATACCAGGTATTTGGCCACAATGCCATAGAGGGAGACATTGGGCTAATGAGTGCTGTTCTCAAACCACCATAGAGGGTACTCAATTATCAAAAAAATGAACAAGGACCAGGTGTTTATCCACAATATCATGGAGAAAGGCATTGGGCTCAATTGCCAAATAAATGGACAGGGGGTTCCAATGCTCCGGGGCCCCAAACCACAAATATACAGAGCACTGGAGGAACCCAGCAACCCCATCAGGGTAGTGCCCAGGACACATTGTCCATCAGATCCCTCATCAGACAAACCAGAGGGAGCACAGTGTTGGACATCTGCGCCTCTGCCAGATCAGTACTAACTCCAGAGATGGGAGTTCAAATCATTCCCACAGGGGTAAAAGGACCTCTTCCCAAAGGAACCATGGGCTTATTATTGGGATGCAGCTCTTCTACTCTAAAAGAACTTATGATAAGTCCTGGGGTGATTGATCCCGATTATGAAGGTGAAATAAAAATTATAGCCAGTTCTCCAAAGGACATATCAGTAATTTCACAAGGAGATAGAATAGCACAGTTACTAATAATACCCAGCCTATATGATAAATTTTCCAGTCGTACTGTAGAAAGATGTTCCAAGGGATTAGGCTCCACAGGTGTAGATTTGGCTATGCTTTCTTTAAATTTAGATTCTCGCCCCATGCTAAAACTAAATATTCAAGGGCATGAATTGAATGGGCTACTGGATACAGGTGCAGAGATTAGCATCATCTCTCGTCAAGAATGGCAAAAACATTGGCCATTACAACAAGCCACTCAAACGCTTCGAGGCCTATAAGTGGCGACTAATCCCGATAGAAGTAAAATGGTATTAGATAGGAAGGATCCTAAAGGATGTGAAGGAACTATACAGCCATATGTATTGGATCATCTTCCCATAAATTTATGGGGACGAGATGTCCAAGATCAATTAGGTTTGACATTAACAAATAACATCAACCAAAATGCAGCCACTATTATGACTAGACAAGGTTTTAGGAAAGAAAAAAGATTAGAAAAACAAGAATAAGTCATAGCAGCACCAATACAAATAGATCAAGGAACAGAGAGACATGGGTTGGATTTTCAGAAAGGGCCACTGAGACAATAAAAATTACCTGAAAATCAGAAAGACAGTACGGGTTCGTCAGTGGCCCCTGACTGAAGAAAAGATACAAGCAGTCCATGACCTGGTAAAACAACAATTAGCAGAAGGACATATACAACCGACTGTATATCCCCAAAATACTCCCATTTATGTCATCAAAAAGAAATCTGGTAAATGGAGACTATTGCAAGATTTTAGAGCCATTAATAATGAGATGGTTATTATGGGACCTGCTCAATCAGGGATTCCTCAATTGTCTGCTTTGCCAATAACCTGGTATGTTTTAGTTATAGATATTAAATATTGTTTTTTTTTTCAATTATAATTCATCCTAAGGATAGTCCAGGTTTTGCTTTTACTATCCCTGCACTGAATCATGAAGGTCCTGATCAGAGATATGAATGGAAAGTACTCCCTCAAGGGATGGCTAACAGCCCAACTATGTGTCATATTTATGTTAACAAAGTAATCCAGCCAGTTAGAAATCAAAATTCTGAACACAAATATTTCACTATATGGATGATGTATTATTAGCACACAAAGCTAAAAACACATTGCTAGAAAGTTATGCCACACTTACAAACTTATTAAAAATTATAATGTAGAGATAGCAATAGATAAAGTACAATTAAATTTTCCAATTAATTATTTAGGAGTTCTGTTATCCTCAACCATGGTCAGTCCACCAAAAATTCAAATACGAGTAGATCAACTCAAATCACATAACGACTTTCAAAAGTTATTAGGAGACATAAATTGGATAAGGCCTTATCTAGGTATACCAACAGGAGAGTTGGGACCTTTATTTGATATCCTAAAAGGTCTATCAGATAAAAATTCACCCCGCATGTTAACACCTGAAGCAAGAAAGGCATTAAAAATCAATGAAACATATATGGAAAATATGCATTTGTATAGAATTGATATAAGTTTGCCTTTATTATTTATTGTACTACCAACAAAAAATATTCCTACAGGAGTATTTTGGCAAGAAGGTCCATTATTATGGATACATTTATCTTATTCTCCTTACACTATTCTTACTAGGTATCCTGAGGCTTTAGGATAATTAATACTCAAAGGAATTAAAGCAGCAAAGGGAGTGTTTGGAATTTCTTCCAATAAAATTTTTACTCCATATACTCTGAATCAAATTGATGAGTTAGCTTATGAGTTAAATACTTGGGCAATAATCATGGTCCAATCTAATGTTTCATTTGATAACCACTTACCATCTAACCCTTTATTGTCTTTTTGGTCATCGCATCCTGTAATTTTTCCAAAATTGAGAAGAAAAACACTTATCATGAATGCTTCAAATATATTCACTGATGTATCAAATAATGGTACAGCAGCAATAGTTATACCTGATAAAACTTATAAATTTTTAGTACCCAAACAATCAGCTCAAAAGGTAGAGCTTAATGCAGTATTACAAGCTTTTGAGATATTTAAATATTCTGTATTTAATTTATTTTCTGATAGTCAGTATATAGTTAATGCTATAGTATCCCTTGAAGTTGCTGGTAAGATTTCTCCTTTCTCTACTGTTTTCTCTTTACTTTCCAATATAAAAAGTCTAATCTGGGACAGAAAAGATCTATTCTTTATAAGACATATCAGGGCACATCCAAAAAGAAGATGATTTGACTCAAGGCCTTATCAGCTGATATCCAAAATTCCAGTTTGACTATCCTTACATCTGAGATAGAACCAGGATGCTTTTTTCATTATCTATTTTATTATTGCCCTTTCCCACATTCTATTTTGTTTTTTGAGCTCATACAGACCTAGTTTAATGTTTTGCTGATCAGTTCTATTTTTTGACAAAAGAGTTTTTGAACATTGCAATGGAGATTTCACGTGTAAAAAGTTATAAGGCCTTTACTATTAGGTTATGTGTTGTATGTATTATATTATGTGTGCACACTTGTGTTTTGTGTTATATGTTTGAATGTTCGTATGTCCATATATGATATATGATGAGCGCTCATAAAAAAAATGGATCCAAATATTTTTTTATTCACATTATTTAAATGGTTTAATTTAAATTGGGTAAAGAGCTGTTGAGGTTTGTTTTAAAATTTGAAAAAAAGGAGGTTAACAGATCTGTTTCCTTTCTTTCACCTTTCCTTTTCATTATATTTAATAATTATCTTCAAGACAATGTAAATAGTTAAGAAAATTGTTTTCTTTCAGTGCCTTCTGGAATGTTACATAATTTTTCTTTAGCCATTATTGCCAGAATTCCTATCTTCATCCCAGTGCTGGTGAAATCAAAGATAAAACCAATCTACAGCTTCTGCAATAGCCATCACTGAAATGCTTGCAGAACTTGCCTAGACACATTGAGAACTCTCCTGTATGCATTGTAAACTACCTGTTTGTGCAGCGACTTGTGGTAGTGTTCGGGTATATTTGCTGATGATGTCATCGGTGGTACAATTTTTCCAAAAGGAGCCGTCAATTCGCTTGGTGTATCTTCCTCTCTTCTGTGTGTCATTATCGTCCAGCTAATGTTTGGGGGCCATTAGAGGTGAGGCAAAGAACCTCACCACCCCCCGGTGGTACAAAGACCTCTCCACAGGTGTTGCTGTAAACTGGACGGGTAGTCAGTGATGGGTAAGATCCAATTGCAATGGTACCAACTTAACGGGTAAGGACCATATGTACTATTGGACAACCTAAGGCAGGCACTGTCCCTAAGCCACATGTGTGTTGTTTAAACAGAGAGGGGGAGATGTTGAGAGCCACATCCGAAGGGGCCCCAGCAAAATTCCAGAAGTCAGCAAACTTCCAGCTGCTGGCTGATGATTGGCTCACAGCAACATCTAGCTGATTGGCTCCTCTGCGGTGATGCTCATTGGGCTGTTTCCCTGCCCTTTCAGACCACGGAGTTGCTCATTAGGGGACTTATTTGGCTGTGCCCACATGACCTAGCCAATCGGCCTCAAGAGCAGGAGGATTGTGGGAGGTGGAGAGAGGCTTGTGTGGGAGGAAGAGGCTTTTGGGAAGCCAGTGGTGGCAGTTGGGGCTCTGAGGGTTTTTCCTGAGAGGCTGTTTTGTTTGGCGTGTGTGGTTTTAAAAATAAAGTTAGTTTCTTTTGACAAGTGGTTCCTGATTGTGCCCAGCAAGACTGCGGCATTATCCTAATATTTCTACAGTAACTGCCCCAGTTTAACAGCAATGCAAGTAGACTCTTATGGGACATGATTTGTATTTTGATGTTCATTTTTATTCAACACTGGTACATTACTATTTCTTCAGTTTATGCACATCAGAGGGTATATATTTCTTGCACAAGTTGGCAAATTTATAGGCATTTGTTTCACTTTCAATCACTTCCTGCTTCAGAACACATGCATTACTCCAGGTTTCTTAACTGGTCTATTCGTGAGACTTCTTTCCAAACATATTATTTCCGATTTTCTTTATAATTGTTTAAGCAAAACTCACACACCCTTCATGATAAACCATAACTATCATTTCACAATTAGATGTATAACTGTTTGGAATGAATGATTGTATATCAATTTAAGATTTCTTATATATTTTCTGATATCAATTCAATCCATGATTTAAAGTGGAACCAGTTATATTATTTATTCACAGTATGGTCTATTCATGCATTATCTATATTCATAGACACAGGGTACACCTCTTTGTACCCCCAATACTAATTTATACGTTTTCAAAATATTGCTCCCAGTAACAGAGGAAGAAATACGCATGTCACCTGATCTAAATATGCATGTTATCACAGTAATATTCTGGACGCAAAATGCAAAATTCACACGTGTGATTGTACCAAAGCCTAAATGGACACTGAACATGGATTACTAAAAACATCCATGTCCAGCTTGCATAACGCTATCAAATGTCAATCCTATCGGTGACTACATATTTGTTTCTTCCTAATATATTCAACCTCAAAACTGTTGAAAATGTCTAATACTATCACTCACCCTGTACTTTGCCTGTTTTCCTAATGTCTCTATTGATATCGGCTTTCCTACATATTTTCCCCAGTTCATCATTGTGACTGACCCTTCACATGTGCTGACATTGATATTCACTCTCTAACCAAAACCCAATTGCTAAAGAACTTTTGGTACAAATACTAAATTCACCCTTGTTCCAAAATCTACCGACTATCTTCCTGATCCTATTGATTATCCCTGTTTGAGTGGATGTTCTCCTCTACATTCAATCATCCAAGGTACAAGTCCTATGGCATTGTATATCGACTTATCTGAGACATGTGTGCAGAACGTAATTTAAAGCTATGTATCGCAATCAATTGCTCAATGCACTTCTGAGCTTCAAATCTCACCTAGATTTCTGTTTACATACTTATATTTCACCTCTGTATTCCTATAAATATTGCAGGTTCCCAATACCATTATTCATCCCACAGAATGATTCCTAAACCAAATCGATCCTGTTATTATCCCTAACCATACACTGTTGCCTCAATTTAACATTACAAAAGAGCAGGGACAGAGTTCATCTTACAATACAGGAATGTAGGGGATCTTACACCTGCTGAGAACCTCAAATTTCTATGCAGAAATGATCCCTGGAGAAGATGTAGGCAGCTGTGAAGGACCTGAGAGAGCAAAAGCCATCTTCCATGGCAAACACCTTGTGATAACGAAGGGATGTGTATGAATCAGCCTCTCTTTTCTTAATGTAGAGAAGATGGACCAAACCAGACCTGCGTGGAGAGGTGTTCCCGGGTGGCCATTGTTGATATACCATTCAAACTTGTCAAAGTGTCACAGGAAGTAGGGGCAGCCTCCATCTCATGAGACCCATGAAAGCAACTGTTAGGACAAAGTGGTTGCCAAGGCAGTGATCTCATTCAGTTCCTGAAGGAGGTGACCTACCTAACTTTGTTGGTGATGGAACTCTCTGAAATTGGGATCCAAGAAGCCAGGCACCCAGAGCCAGTCCCAGTCCAAGTCCCAGTGGTCGAACTTGTTTTGATTTACCAAGGACAGAGTCAGTCTTTCTTGGTACCTAATGATATGAAGATGGCCAAATGCCAGTAGAGCTCAGAAAAGGGGCCTTTCCCTAGATAGCAGGTATTGGCTCAATGCTGCCTGCTGACAACTTCGTAGAGTGGGCCAAGAAGAACAGATCTGAGACAGGCCAGGCCATTTTGGGGCAACATAGTATGGCCCACCAGTCAGAGGACACTCCAGATAGTCACAGACCTACTTGGGGGAAGGAGGTGCTTTTGTGGATGTGGATGTGAGTTTGTGGTTTTGTCTCATGTTCTGAAAATAGGTAGGAATGGTGGTTTGTATGGTTTGGAGTTGACTGTTTCTAGGAAGTCGTTTGGCAAGGCGAGTGTTTCTATGTCTGTGTATCCACTGTGTTCGTGGTGGTAGTCTTTAGAAAAGAGAATGCATCAATGGAGGTTTCCTGTCTAGTTGGAAGCTTCCCAGCATTCATCCTGCCCACTTTATAAATGGACTGTGGCTTGCCTTATGGATGGGCAACACCTACTATCTTCCTAAGGTCCTCTACACATCTTGATTTCTGGCCTCTCTCCAGAATAGGCTCATGGTTTTGTGGCCAAGATATGTACCACCTCCAAAATCTGTTACATGGCCATGTAATGGATAGCTGAAGGGAATGGGAACATCTCAGAAAACTCAGATATCAGTGTAACCAGTAAAGTCTCAATTTAAAAACCTTGCTTTGGCCCATTTGCTTACCTATGGTTATGTTGCCCTGAATGTCAGGAAGGTATTTGCCTCAGGCCACCCCTTTCTGAAGCCTGAAGAAAACATTTTTCAAATGGAAATGAATGGGCATCACCTGTGGATCTTTGCTTAATTGCTTTGGAAAGAGATGTGTCTGAATCAGCCTCTTGGCCCTGTGTGAGGTTGGGGCTTTGATTCTCAGAAGGTGATACATCTAAAGAAAGATCCCATGTGTGCTTGGGTTTTCTATTGCCTCCAACTCACATAAAGGATTTATACCTGACAATCAGTAGGATTAAATTGGAGAATCAGAACAGTATTAACGGCAGGCCTATTTGATCACTCCTGGTTCACAGGAAGGGTGTCTAGGTCACCCCGACTTTAGGCAAATGAGGGGCAAGGGAGTTTATTTTGGAAACTGTCTTGGGCTTCGCCCCTCATGGAAAATTCCATCCAGAGGTTACGATGAGTGTCTATATGAAAGATGATGAGGGCCATGTGGCAGTGTTTTGGTTTTAATTGTGGTCATTTGTGTGCTGGTTGGAAGAGATGACTGGGTACACCTGGACCTGAACTCTGGTGTGATTCCCCTTAGAGACTGAGTTCTGGAACTGACTTCAGGGAAGTATTGCCATTAATTTTGGTGGGATTTTAGGAGGCCACACATGAGAGTCGCCCTTGGAAACTGAGATCTAGTCTCAGGGTGTCTTTCCACAGTGCACTGGGAATCTCCACCAGGATATAAGACGATTTTATTCTGAAAGACTTGGCAACCATAGTAAAGAGTCAAAACACATATTGAACTCACATTGAGTAGACATCAATGGGTCAGGCTTCATGTGACATTTTGGCCACTCGTTGGGAAGCGTTGCCTTTTAGAGTTCTCCAGAGCTTTCATCCTCACCATTTAATGGTTCCTGAATGAATTGAAAAACCAGTGCATCCAACTTGATACTTGAAAAATGGCTAGATAAATACCATGAAATTTTTGAAATTCCCATGACCAGGTGGCACTGGAGAACCTTTGGATGTCCTGTTGCTGATCATGAGTGTACCAGACAGTGCCTTGAATCACTGGGTTTCATGAAAATGGTGTAGAACAGAGATGCCAGTAAGTTGGAATTTGCTGAGTAGTGGGCCTAGAACAGTGGTGGGCAGGTGTGTGATTAAACATCTGTGTTGGTGTCATGTGGATTGGCCATTGGCTTCCAAATGGCTTTTGACTGACATGGTGCAGCCAGCAGACCCTTGCATGTAAAGGCATCTTGTTATATGGAGAGGTTTCAGGGCAATGTTCAGAATCAAGTTGCTAGGGACAAGGGGGAAGTCTATGTTGGATATAAGACTGGTTGGTGCATTCTCCTGGCAGACCCTGACCCACCACACATGACAGAACTCCCTCCAGCACTGTGTCCCAGTTGAACTACTTGTATTTCGTGAAGCAAACACCAAACTCCCATTGCAGCAGCTAGAAAGACCATGAAAAATGGAGGATGACCACATGGCTTCAGAGTCCACACAGGAAGACACTTAGCCCCCATTGGCCACAGTTTACATACAAAGAGAGAATTCTGCACTACTGCCTCATGTTCATTAAAGAATAAGAAAACATGTGCTCCAGGTTACATAGATGCAGACCCAGCTTTGATGGTCTCACTGCAAAGGAAGCTAAAGCTCCTGACTACAACATATATTTCCAGTGCCCAAACTCAGAGGCAGTTTCTCATAAGTCTTCCGGTCAGCAGAGCACCATGTTTGTGAAGTGTTTACCCTGTCCCTTACTTTTGGAAACTCTTCTACCACCCCCAAAGTTGTGAACTCCTGAGCATATTCCATTCCAGATAAGTATTCATAGATTTTCTAACTCTTCTCCTCTAATTGTGTCTAACTTGGGGCGAAGGTAATGTCAAGGCATTGTTCTTGATGAGAGTGGGATGATTATTTTTAGCACATATTTGCATAAACATTGGATTCATTTTCCTAATTTTCATTCAAAATACTGAATCACTCACACTAACCCATACCCTACTAGACTCTATATTCTGACTCCTAATCCTAATATAATGGAGAAAAATAACCCAAAATGAATAGACATACAAGCATTTCAGAGGAGGCATGGTGTATAATTGGACTTGCCTTTTGCATTATGTAGAATTGGAGTTATAAATCTAGTCAATTTTTTGTTGAAATAGTTCTCCATGTGTTTTTTTTTAACTTTTGTTGTTTGTTGTTCAAAACATTATATAGTTCTTGATATATCATATTTCACACTTTGATTCAAGTGAGTTATGAACTCCCATTTTTATCCCGTATATAGTTTGCAAAATCATATCAGTTACGCATCCATTGATTTACATATTGCCATACTAGTGTCTGTTGTATTTTGCTGCCTTTCCTATCCTCTACTATCCCCCCTCCCCTCCCCTCCCCTCCCATCTTCTCTCTCTACCCCCTAAACTGTAATTTATTTTTCCCCCTTGTATTTTTCCCTTTCCCCTCACTTCCTCTTGTCCGTAATTTTGTATAACCCTGAGGGTTTTCTTCCATTTCCATGTAATTTCCCTTCTCTCTCCCTTTCCCTCCTACCTCTCATCCCAGTTTAATGTTAATCTTCTTCTCATGCTCTTTATCCCTACTCTGTTCTTAGTTACTCTCCTTATATCAAAGAAGACATTTGGCATTTGATTTTTAGGGATTGGCTTCCTTCACTTAGCATAATCTGCTCTAATGCCATTCATTTCCCTGCAAATTCTATGATTTTGTCATTTTTTAATGCTGAGTAAAACTCCATTGTGGCCTCTGGCGTGCGCCCAGGTTTCCGTTCCTGTCTTCCTGTTTGTTAATTTCTGGCCTATTTATTGTTGTGACCAGGACCTTAGTCAATGCCTTAGTCTGTCTTTTGCATCTCTCATCTTCCCTTTGCTCCCTTTCTTTCTCTTTGTTTCTCTCATATAGTATACTTTCTCGGCTTCTCTGACTAAATCTCCCAAAGTCATATCTTGTGATCCCTCTAAGAGTTGTAACTTTCTTTTAATATCCAGGGCAGCTTGCCCAATGAAGGCCATCATGACAGATGCCTTTTGATCCTCTGCCTGAGGATCAATAGGGGCTCGAGCCTTTGACTGAGGGGGAAACCTGTCCTCAGGGAAGACTTAAAAAAGCGGAGCTTGCGATTGCCTCAGCAGACACCACTGAAAGACAGATCCAGGAGGAGAGTGGGGATGACACATGGTGAGTGACCCACCATGGGACAAGCAGTTTCGTCACATGATTTGTTTTTGTCAGGCCTCAAGGAGGCCCTCAAGACATAGGGGGCACATGTTAAGAAAAAGGACTTAAAATTATTCTTTTCATACATAGGAGAATTGTGTCCATGGTTTCCCCCTGAAGGGTCCATTGATGGTAGAAAATGGCTTATAGTAGGAGACTGTTTAAACCATTTTTTTTGTTGTTGTTGAAGAAAAAGTCCTAGAACAAAGGTATAATAGACCTTTTGTAGACATTAATATTTTATAAGATTTTTAAACACCTAGAAAAATTTGTAAGTTTAAATTTAAAGACATTTATATTTATCTGTTTATCCAATTTAAATTGAACCATTTAAATCACGTGAATTAAAGATCTTTGGATCCACTTTGAAATAGTAAGCTTGCCTTAATTTGATTTTAATTGGAGTCAGTGGTCTTTTCTTGCATCCTGGTGTAATATTTTGTAGTTTCCCATCGAGATGACCCTGCCCCAATAGATCACAAGACCAGACTACTGGAAATTCTGAAGCTGGCCTTCCCTCCAGGGCTCCGGCATGGAGAGGCAATTTCCAAGGCCTTGGTGTGAGATTTTGTTCCAGGGAGCACTGCAGTGAACCACCGCCCTAAAACTATTAGCAAGCACATGGTGGAGGAGGCCTCCATAGGTAAGTGGCGCCTATATAACATCTGATATCCGGTTAAGGGAGATCTCTTCTGATGACAGAGTGGTGTCCTGGGGAGACACACATATACTCCTGTCTGGTACAGTAACGAGAATCATTCTGTCCTCTGTTATGTTCTGTAGGGAATTCCTCTGAAAGCATAGAGAGGTGCCAATGGGCACGCAGGAGCTCCTATCCCAGAGCTTTAGCAAGACGTTGCATAGTTCCTCTGTTTTTCTGTTTCTGCGCTGGTTTTCTGTTTTTTTGTGTGTTTTGTTCTGTGTTTCATATGTTTTTTTTTTTTTTTGGTTTGTTTTAGTGTGTTTTGTTGTGTGATTTCTGTGGTAAAACTTAACTGAAAATGGGTAATAAAGCAAGTAAACTGACACCCATTTGGACTGTGTTTTAAAGAACTGTGATGAACTTTAATACCCTTTGTTAAGCAGGATGAGAGAAGCCCCTAGCTGGCTGCCTGGAGCACACCCACTGCAGAGGGCAATGCCTGCTGGGGACCTAAGAACTGAGTATCTCCCAGGTTAACACGTGAAACTCCTTAAAACCCCTTGTCCCTTCAGATCGATAGAATCACAACCATTGGGCAGAGACCCCTGTTTTTCTCCTTTGTTAGCAAAGCAGTAAATCTCCCTTTTTCTTTTTCTCAAACCCTGTCCTCATTATTAAATTGGTATTAATTGGCTTCAAAATCAGGAACCAAACTTTAAGTTACAATTTTTAGTACCCCCCACACCCCGGAACTCTTTGAGAGCTGACTACTGAAATGTTAGGAGACGGAGCGTGCTTGGGGTGGAACCAAACAAGAGGAGCTAATCCTGTAAGTGAAAGGAGGGACTGAGGGACTTCCAGCAGCTGCCCAAGCCCTGTTGCTTCAGAGAATTACCTACTTCCTTCCCTGCACTGTAAGGATTTTGCCATCTCTGTTTTCTTAAAAAAGAGAAAAAGAAAAAGGGGACACTAAATACAGTAAAGTCACCATGGAGACCCTTGATTTTACATTTCAGGTTGTCCCTCTGTGAAAACATCTGGTTCCCTTGTGGGAAAATCTATGGTGCCACTGGTGTAGGAGATTTTTCTCTTATCTGCTCTGGTTTAAAGGCTTCTGTCTGTAAGCCATAGTCTGGAGCTCCTTTCAGTCTGTCTTGTGTCTTTGTTTCTGGCCCTTTAAGACATGTGCAATAATGTGTTGATATTATAAATCATTTCTTGGGAATGATCTTAGCTGAATGTGTATCTAAATGATGATGTTTTATTGTAACAATCTGGCATCTGAATGGGTTTTTGAAGCATTGCACAATCTTGCAGTTAAAAGTCGGGTTTAGGAAATTGTTTAGTTTATGATTTCAGATAATTCATGCCAGAGAACTTAAATACTTAGGATGGAAAACTAGAGAACTCTACTTCCAAGTTGGCAAGTAACTTCCCAATCATTCAGGCTTTTTTTTCACCAATTTTTAATTGGGTAGCCTGGGAAAATGTCACTGTGTCTACCAGTGCATTAATTTGGACAAGGATAGTAAATCATAGTATGGTATCTGTTGACAAAACAAGATATAAAGATGTAAAATTTTGTAAACTGTGTCTTAAACTTGTATCATAAAATTTTGTGAATTTTATCTTAAAATTGTATTATAATTTTCAACATCTGAACCTGAAAATTATGGTTGAAATGCCTTAGGCCTGAGGTGTCTGCTCAGAATAGCAGCTTTTTCCTGCTCCTTCCAGACCTCAGCCAGGACTTATGTTGAATGGCAAATGAAAGAGGCCTGCAAGCTCAGTAGGAGAGTGATCTGAGGCCTAAAAAAAATTAAATTGTATGGTATTTACTAATTAATGGCCAGTCAATTTTTCTAGGACTCTTATTTTTTCCTTAGATTCTTTCTTTTTTTTTTTTTTTTGAGCTCATGATTTTGATCCTAAAGACCTAGGATGATGTTTTTCTGACCAGTTCTATCTTTGACTAACTGTGTAGTTTTTGAAACATTGCAATGGATATTTCACCTGGAAAAGCTACAAGGCCTTTACTATTATTATGTGTGCACAATTTTGTTATGTGTTGTATGTCTATATATTCATATGTCCGTATATCATATATATGATACACAAATTAACATTTATAAAGAGCACTCATTAAAACAAAAACCCTCATAAAAACAAAATTTAAAAAGTGGATCCAAAGATCTTTAATTCAAGTGATTTAAATAGTTGAATTTAAATTGGATAAAGAGATAAAAATAAATGTCTTTAAATTTAAGCTTACAAGTTTTTCTAGGTGTTCAAAAATCTAATAAAATATTAATGTCTACAAATGTTCTAATATGCCTTGGTTCTAAGACTTTTCCTTCAACAAAAAAATGGTTTACACTGTTCAATATATTTGTCTAATATATTGATAAATAAGTAAAGTAAATTTGATATGGGATTACTCATTCATGAGTACTTTTGTTAGATATCTGATTGATTTACTAAGGTCTGTATAAGTTTGTACTAATGTCTGTATAAGATTGTAATAATCAGTCATGTGTTAAAGAGACAAAAATTTCTTAAAACATAAGTTTACCCATAACATTGTGTTTATTAAGTTTTATTTTTTCTAGAGCAAGCAACCATAAAAATTAAACAACTGATTAAATAAGAACTGTTATTTTAGAGCACTGTACTGCCATTTATTTAAAAGCTAAACTTGGTTAATGTAGAAACTTCAATGTAATTGTGATGCTATTAATGTGCTCATATCTTTCAGGTATACGAATCTGTAAGGTAGAAACTTTAAAAGAGCATTATTTCAAGCTGGTGTTCTGAAGTTGTATGGTAAAAAAATATATTGGGCATTCATTTACTTCTTATCAATAAGATATGTAAAGTTGTATGTTACTTTTTACATTGGGGAACAATTTAAATGTATTTTTATGTTAATGAGAGTCTAATCTGTATAAAGGTTAAAAACTTTCAGCCTTTCTTAAATTCATGTTTTAAATGTGATATCATATGGTGTTAACTAATGTTCATGTGACCTCAAATAATATATGTAATCTTTGTAAAATGATATTTAAAAATACAAAGATCATCTTTAGAAGTAAAACACTTAAGTTTTATAAAGAGCCCTGCCTTACCTGAGATAAGGCTCTGTGTCCCATCTTACTATATGTGAGAATGACTACGAAAGCAGTAGGTCAGATATTATTTCATTTAAAGTTATGTTCAAAAGTTGTTTTTTTTTCTGTCAAGATTTCTAGGATCTCAAACAGGGGATATAATGTATAACTCAGCTTAAAACTTCAGGGTAGCTATTACACGAACTAAGTATTTTTACTCTTGTTAAAAAATTTTATTTTGTAATTTCCTTATAAGTGATCTAAAGATTCCTTGTTAGTGTTTTACAGAAGTGTTACTTTAAGAACACAACATGGGTTAATTTAAGATAATAAGTCATCACCTACAAGACAGACAGAATAATACAGATCCCAGTTAATAAAAAAGATAAATAATTATAAAGTTATAGACATTAAAGCCCAGTACTCTTAATATAAGGCTGTTAAAATTTATTTGCTGGATGATTAAGATTAGGATTTATATTAAAGTTACATGAAAAGGGACAAGAAAACCAATATTTGGCTATTGCCCTCTGAGTCAGTCTGAATCCAGGGAACAAGGGACTTCTCAAAGAGCTTTGCAACTCTGGGCGTCATATCTTCCCAATTAGGGAGATTAATGAGACCCCTGGAGAACAGAAAGCCAATCAGTGCATTTGCTAAGAAGAGGAGAGTCATCAGAGAAGGGAGACATCCCTGATGCTTCCAAGGGTAGCCACATGGTCAAGCAAGACCTGGACCCACCTAGCGCAAATGGCACTAGCAGAACTGAGAAGCTGCTCTCAAGTTTCCCCAGGAATGACTCCCATAAAAGCTCAGCTGACTGTTAACAATAGATAGAAACAAAAGTCAGTTTGACTGTTTCATGATAAACACTTAGGAAAGACAGTTAAAACCAAAATACAGCCATTCCTGGGCATTTTAAATAATAATATTAATAATAATAATAATAATAATAATTTTTTATACACATTATGTTAGCCTCCCAAAATAAGTAAGACTGGAGGCTACAAAGAAGGATTCCCAGAAAGGAATGCCTGATAACTATAAAAAGAGACTATCAAGAGGAGCTGCCAGAGGCAGAAATTTTTAGTTTAAGGCCTACAGATATTCCTAACCTACAGGTAGGGTTGGTGTTTGCTAGTACGATTATCCAGCCCTGAGTAACAGAATTAAAGGTTTCTCTATTACACACAGAGGTCATACTAGTAAAATGATTTTGCAAGATCAGATGATATTAAATCATTAAACTGTATCTTATGGAGAGGGATAACTGTAACACTAAATGTTAAATATTAAGTTGACAGTCCTGATAACTGGGAATATTAAAGCCTGCTGAGGGAACTTCTATACAGTGACATGTTCCAGCTGCTGCAACATTTTTTCAGTACTCATGGTTCTTGTTTCTCACACAGAAGAACCCATCCCCAGATGAATTTACAACCTGTTCTTCCCCAACCAGACTTCAAAACGAACTGATTTCTAAAAGGCAACTCATGTCCCTCAACTGACTTCTAAAAGGCAACTCATGTCCCTTATACTGTGCCCACTCACGTCACTCTCTCTCAGCTCAGAAGAAGCCAAAATGAGTGACGCCTCTCATCTTACAACTATGGAGCCAAAAATAAATAGAATATCAATATAAGTAATTAATTAAGTCAGGTAAAACCAGGAATCCAATTTTGGGTGAGTTCTAAAAATTTGGAGACTGTTACCTGAGGGATTAAAATTCCCTCATTGCTCTTTCCCTACCCTATCAAAAATTTGGAAGGGACACATTAAAAAAGGGGGAATGATTTGCATTTCTCTGACTGCTAGAGATGGTGAGCATTTTTTCATATACTTGTTGATTGATTGTATGTCCTCCTCTGAGAAATTTCTGTTCAGGTCCTTGGCCCATTTGTTGATTGGATTATTCGTTATCTCATTGTCTAATTTTTTTTAGTTCTTTGTATATTCTGAATGTTAGCGCTCTGTCTGAAGTGTGAGGAGTAAAGATTTGTTCCCAGGACGTAGGCTCCCTATTTACCTCTCTTATTGTTTCTTTTGCTGAGAAAAAACTTTTTAGTTTGAGTAAGTCCCATTTGTTGATCCTAGTTATTAACTGTTGTGCTATGGGTGTCCTATTGAGGAATTTGGAGCCCGACCCCACAGTATGTAGATCATAGCCAACTTTTTCTTCTATCAAACGCCATGTCTCTGATTTGATATCAAGTTCCTTGATCCACTTTGAGTTAACTTTTGTGCATGGCGAGAGTAAGGGATTCAGTTTCATTTTGTTGCAAATCTCACTCCAGTAAGATTGGCAGCCATTAGGAAGTCAAACAGCAACAAGTGCTGGCGAGGATGTGGGGAAAAGGGTACTCTTGTACATTGCTGGTGGGACTGAAAATTGGTGCGGCCAATTTGGAAAGCAGTATGGAGATTTCTTGGAAAGCTCGGAATGGAACCACCATTTGATCCAGCTATTCCCCTACTCGGTCTATTCCCTAAAGACCTAAAAAGAGCACACAATAGGGACACTGCTACATCCATGTTCATAGCAGCACAATTCACAATAGCAAGACTGTGGAACCAACCTAGATGGCCTTCAATAGACGAATGGATAAAAAAATGTGGCATTTATACACAATGGAGTATTACTCTGCATTAAGAAATGACAAAATCATAGAATTTGGAGGGAAATGGATGGCATTAGAGCAGATTATGCTAAGTGAAGCTAGCCAATCCCTTAAAAACAAATGCCAAATATCTTCTTTGATATAAGGAGAGTAACTAAGAACAGAGTAGGGACGAAGAGCATGAGAAGAAGATTAACATTAAACAGGGATGAGAGGTGAAAGGGAAAGGGAGAGAGAAGGGAAATTGCATGTAAATGGAAGGAGACCCTCAGGGGTATACAAAATTACATAAAAGAGGAAGTGAGGGGAAAGGAGAAAAATATAAGGGGGAGAAATGAACTACAGTAGAGGGGGTAGAGAGAGAAGAGGGGAGGGGAGGGGGGAGGGGGGATAGTAGAGGATAGGAAATTCAGCAGAATACAACAGACACCATAATGGCAATATGTAAATCAATGGTTCTGCAACTGATGTGATTTTGCAATCTGTATATGAGGTAAAAATGGGAGCTCATATCCCACTTGAATCAAAGTGTGAAATATGATATATCAAGAACTATGTAATGTTTTGAACAACCTACAATAAAAATTAATTTAAAATATATTAAAAAGCAAAAAAAAAATGGGGGGGAATGATAAACCCAACCTGATCATTTATTAAAATTGGGAGCCATTTTGCCACAAAGTCATGAAAAGATAATTTTGCTTTCCTATAAATTACTGCAAATTCTGAATCTGCTTGGAATGCCTGTCCATGCCTTGAACTCACCCATGCCTGGCTCTCTGACCAGATAGCAGCCCTCTCTGAAAATTTAGTGACACCTCATAAATATTGGCCTTCTCTGGCCAGACAACGACTCTCGTGAGTCTCTAATGGTCCTCATAAATTCTGATGATGGGGCCAGCAAAAAAAAAAATTGTAAACTAGCAATAGCGTGATGCTTCTCCGAGTTCTGTTATCTGTAACCCCCCTTTTGTGTAACTTACTGGACTATAAAGCTGGGCTGTAGGAAAGGTGGGGTTGCTGTCTTGTTTCTGCCATTTTGAGAGGGATAGGCAGCTCAGCCAGTGGAAAAATAATAAGCTTGCTTTAATTTGATTTTAATTGGAGTCAGTGGTCTTTTCTCCTGTCCTGGTCAAACAGGTAAACACTCCACAAACATGGAGCTCTGCCGGCCTAAAACTTATTGAGAAACTCTCCCTGACCTTGGGCACTTGAAATATATGTTGTTGTCAGGAGCCTTAGCTCCTTTGTAGTGAGACCATCAGAGCTGGGTCTGCATCTATGTGACCTGGAGGACATGGTTTCTTATTTTCCAATGAACATGAGGCAGGAGTGCAGAATTCTCTCTTTGTAGGGAAACTGTTGTCACTGAAGGCTAAGTGTCTCCCCATGTGGTATGTGAAGCCATTTGCGCATCTTCCACATTTCATGGTGTTTCTTGCTGCTGCACTGGGGGTTTAGTATTTGCTTCATGAAATACAAGGAGATCAACAGGGACTCAGTGCTGGAGGGATTTCTCACACGTGTGGTGGGTCAGGGTCTCCAGGAGAATCCACCAATGAGGCTTATACCCCACATAGCTTGCCCCCTCAACCATTGCAACCTGATTCTGAACACGGCCCTGAAGCCTCTCCATATAACAAGATGCCTTTATATGAAGAGATCAGACATATAGGGATTACTGGCTGCACCATGTCTTCCAGAAGACATTTGGAAGTCAATGGCAGATCCAAATGGCCCCACCAGAGATATTTTATGACACAACTGCACACCACAGCTCTGGGTCACTACTCAGCAGGCGCCAACATACAGGATTCTTTCTTCTACACCATTTTCATGAAACCCAGTCAATCAAGGCACTCTCTGGTACACTCATGATCAGCAACTGGACATCCAAATGTTCTTCAGTGCCACTTGGTCATAAGAATTTCAAAAATTTCATGGTATTTATCTAGCCATTTTTCAAGGATGAAGTTGGATGCACTGTGAGTTTCAATTCTTTCAGGAACCATTAAATGGTGAGGAATTTCATTTCAATGAAAGCTCTGGAGGACTCTCACAGGCAAGGCTTCCCATGGAGTGGCCAAAAGGTCACATGAAGCCAGGCCCATTGAGGTCTACAATGCTAGGTCCATGTGTGTTTTGAATCTCAACTATGGTTGCCAAGTCTTTCAGAATAAAATCATGTGATATCGTAGCTGAGATTCCCAGTGTTCTGTGGAGAGCCACCTGG
The DNA here is from genome assembly GCF_048772815.1 of Callospermophilus lateralis. Lineage (NCBI taxonomy): Eukaryota > Metazoa > Chordata > Mammalia > Rodentia > Sciuridae > Callospermophilus > Callospermophilus lateralis. Next base: position 327,850 of record NW_027512750.1, read on the forward strand.
GCCTATATCTCAGTTTCCAATGGGGACTCTCATGCGTGGCCTCCTGAAATCCCAACACAATTCATGGCAATTCTTCTCTGAGGTCAGGTCCAGAACGCAGTCTCTAAGGGGAATCACACCAAAGTTCAAGCCATGGTGGACACAGTTATGTCTTCCAACTGCCACACAAATGACCACAATTAAAACCAAAACACTTTCACATAGCCCCCGTCTTCTTCCATGTAGACACTCATCAAATCCTCTGGCTGGACGTTTCCAAAAGGGGTGAAGTCCAAGACCCTGTCCAAAATATGCTCCCTCGCCCCTATTTTGCCTAAGGTCAGTGTGGCCTAAACACCTTTCCTGTGAACCAGGAGTGATCAAATAGGCCTGACCTTATTACTGCTCCACTTCTCCAATTTGATGCCTACTGACTGCCAGGTATAAATTCTTTATATGAATGGGAGTCATGAAAAAACCCAAGCATCTATGGTCTAGCCTTTGCAGGCCAGGATGGAGGTCAGGAACCTTACAGAAGATGGCGAGAGACTTCATACACAATGACTGCTATTTTGACCATTTTGTATTTGTAGCACACATGGAATCTTACCTTAGATCCATCAGGTGTTAAGAATCTAAGCAGCAGCCTCACACAGGTTCACGAGGCTGATTCAGACACATCCCTTTTGGAAGCAATTAAGCAAAGAGCCACAGGTGATGCCCATTCATTTCCATTTGAAAACTGTTTTCTTAAGGCTTCACAAAGGGGTGGCCTGAGGCAAAGACCTTCCTGACATTCAGGGCAATGAAGCAATAGGTAAGCAAATGGCCCAAAGCAAGGATTCTCCACTGAGACTTTACTGGTCACATTGATATCTGAGTTTTCTGAGATCCTCCCATTCCCTTCAGTTATCATGTACATGGCCATGTCACAGTGCTTGGAGGTGGTACATATCTTGGACACAAAACCATGAGCCAATTCTTGAGAGTGGCCAGAATTCAGGAAGAAAACAGAAACGTAGTAAGATAGTAGGTGTTGCCCATCCATAAGGCAAGTCACAGTCCATGCGTTAATTGGGCAGGATGAATGCTGGGAAGCTTTCTACAAGACAGGAAACATCCATTGATGCATTTTCTTTTCTAATGTCTACAACCACGGACACAGTGGGAGAAACAGACATAGAAACACTCGCCTTGTCAAACAATTTACTAGAAAAAGTCCATTCCAATCCAAACAAACCACCTTTCCTACCTATTCTCAGAACATGAGACAAAACCACACACTCACACCCACACCCACAAAGGCACCTCCTTCCCCCAAGTAGGTTTGTAACTATCCAGAGTGTCCTTTGACTGGTGGGTCATACTATGTTCCCCTGATATGGCCTATCCTTTCTCAGATCTGGTCTCCTTGGCCAACTCTGTGACATTGTCAGGAGCATGTGGAGAGCCACTACCTACTTTCTCAGGAAAGGTCCCTGGCATGTGGCCATCCTCACATCAGTAGGTACCAAGAAAGACTGACTCTGTCCTTAGTAACACCAAACAAGTGAGCCCACTGGGACTGGGACTTGGATTGGCTCTCAGTGCCTGGCTTCCTGGATCCCAAGTTTAAAGTGTTCCATCACCAAGGAAGTGAGGTAGGTTACTTCCTTCAGGAATTTAATGAGGTCACTGCCTTGGCAAACACATTGTCCTAACAGTTGCTTCCAATGGTTCCATGAGATGGAGGCTGCCCCTACTTCCTGTGACATTTTCACAAGTTAGAATGATATATAAATCAAAGGCACCAAGAAACAGCGCTCCACAAAGGCCTGGTTTGGTCCGTCTCCTGTACATTAAGAGAGAGGCTGATTCAGCCACATCCCTTCATCCTGACCAGGATTTTTGGCAATGGAAGATGACTTTTGCTCTCTCAGGTCCTTCATAGCTGCCTACATCTTCTTCAGGGATCATTTCTGCATGGACCTTTGAGGTTCTCAGCAAGTGGAAGATCCCCTACATCCCTATATTTTAAGGCCAACTCTGTCCCTGCTCTTCTCTAAAGTTAGATTGAGAGATCACTGTGTGGTTACGGTTAATAACAGTTTCGATTTGGGTTAGGAATCATTCTGCAGGATGAATAATGGTATTGGGAATCTGTGATATTTATAAGAATATAGACGTGAGTTAAAAGTATGGAAACAGAAATCTAGGTAAGATTTGCATCCCAGAAGGGCATTGAGACCTTGATTGGGATACTTAGCAATGTTATACTTTCTGCACAAATGTCTCAGATAAATCCATACACAATGGCATAGGACGTTGTACCTTGGATGATTGAATGTCGAAGAGAACCTCCAGTCAAAAAGGGATAGTGGGTGGAATTAGGAAGATAGTCAGTAGATTTAGAAAGAAGGGTGAGAATAAGATTTGGAAAAAAGTTCTTTACCAATAGGGTTTCGGTTAGAGAGTGAATATTAATGTCAGCCCATGTTAAGTGTCAGTCACAATAATGAATTTGGGAAAATATGTAGGAAAGGAGGTATCAATAGAGACCTTAGGAAATCAGGCAAATTATTAAGTGAGTCATAGGATTAGGCATTTTCAACAGGGTTGAGGTTGAATATATAACCTTAGGAAGAAAGAAATATGTAGTCACCAATAGAATTGACATTTGAGAGCATTAGGCAACCTGGACATGAATGTTTTTAGTAATTCATGCTCACTTTCCATTTAGGCTTTGTTGAAAATAAATAAAATAGGTACTTGTCTCTTCCTGTTTTTCTGTATGCTTAAGAAAACACTCTTGAAATCTTGAAAACTTTTTGCTAATCTTGTTCCCAGAATGTGCTGTCCCCAACTGCCAAACTGCAGAATGTACACCCTCACCCGTTTACATGCAAACCGCCCACTTGCCCTGACCCATCAATAAACTTCCCTCCCTGCCCTCTTCAAGAAAAGTATATAAGCTCTGCTTAAGCTGTTCTCAGTGCTCTCTGCTCTATTCAAGTGAGGTCTGAGCCCCAGAATTTTGGACGCTTTGCTGTTGCATGAGACAGTGTCTTGGTGGTCTCTTCCTCCAATGGTCGCCTGACCATTACATTTGAGGGCCCCAGCGAGTTCCAGCAGCGTTGGACGAAAGACCCCCAATAGGCTCATCTCAGGTTAAGTAAGGCGCCACTTTCTTGTTTCAGGTTTCAGGTTAGGGATGGGCAAAATGGCTATTGGTGATGAGCATGAGCTCTCTCTGACGGTGGCTGACAGAAGTGTCACAGAGCCACAGGCCACGTCTCTGGGGGACGCCCCAGAGAACTCGGGAAACCGAGTAACAATAGTCTCCTAAACTCAGTGATATTTTGTTTTGGATTCGGTATTGTCAGCCCATCAGGTTTTCCTGGCTACTCAGTCCTGTTCTCAGTATTGGACGTCCATTGCCTGTCTTTATTGTCTTGTCTGTGTCGTGTGTCATTGCTTTCACTATTTGTGTATCTTTCATATGGGACAGAGCACTTCAATGCCTCTGTCCCTGAACCTTGATCACTGGACCAAAGTCTGCTTAAAGGCTCAGAATCTTCTTTTTTTCAGTAAAACGTCAGATCTGGAAGACTCTATGTGTCTCAGAATGACCCACCTTTGGAGTCGGATGGCCCCCAGAAGGATCTTTCTACTTCACACTAATTCAAAAACTCAGAGATATTGTCTTTCAGCTGGGGCCACATAGCCATCCAGATCAACAGCAATATATCTTTAGTTTGCAGGACCTCTGCAAATCTCCTCTTCCATGGTTGAAGCCTTTCCTTGTCCCTGTCCCCGCTCCTACTGGTTCTCCCACTTTTCTATCTCTCAAACCCTCTGCTCCCCCTCCTCCACCGTCTGTTGTCCCTGAGTCTCAAGACTCTACTGGACTCTCTTCCCCCTCCTTATGCCCTGCCCTTGTCCTCCAACCCCAAACACCCTCTAAGTGATTCCCCTGCTGCTGACTCAGACTCTCCACCATTGGAGGAATATAGGCCAGCCCAGCGCCCTCCAGGTGACTACCCCACGGCACACACAGCCCCTCCTTCCTTGGAGGTAGCTGGCCCGGCCAAAAGAACACAAAGTACTCGCCGGGGGGGTTAAACTTTGAAGTGGATACAGGGTAAGTATACTCAGCCCTTAAGGCCCCATTGGGCCATCTATCAAACAAAAAGGACTCTAGTTCAAGGGGCTAATGGCAGTAAATATGGGGCTTACACAACTAAGAGGACCATGGACCTGGGGAAAGAAAAAATCCATCACTCTTTCCTAGTAATCCCAGAATGCCCGACCCCATTGATGGGCACACATCTGCTCAAAAAGCTCCAGGCCAGAATAACTTTTAACCCTGAAGGCCCCCAAGTGAAATTTCTAAATTTTTCAGTAAAAACTCCTATAGTCACGGCTTTTACTATGTCAGTAGAAGATGAACATCAACTTGTCAAACCCCCCAAGACTGATCAAACAGGCAAGCTACCCCGGAAATGGATAACAGATTACGCAGATGCCTAGGAAAAAAACTGCTGGGTTACACGTAGCCGTGAAACATCCTCCAATAACAGTGGAGTTAAAAACTTCAGCCCCCCCCATCAATGTCAAAAAATATCCTCTGAGCAAAAAAGCTAAAGATGGGATAAGGCCCCATATTCAGAAATATCTGGCCTTAAGGGTCCTAAGGCCCTGTCATTTGAACTGGAACACTGCCCTGTTACCAGTATAAAAATCCAGGAACCGGGGACTATCGCACCGTTCAAGACCAAAGAGAGATCTACAACAGAGTGCAGGACATTCACCCCACAGTACATAATCTGTACAATCTGCTTAGCACTCTGAACCATGAGCGGAAATGGTATACTGTTCTGGACTTAAAAGATGCTTTCTTTTGCTTGCCTCTGCATAAAGATAGTCAGTTGCTATTTGATTTCGAGTGGGTAGACCCAGAAACCGGGACGTCTGGTCAACTAACATGGACTAGACTCCCACAGGGGTTCAAAAACTCCCCCACTCTCTTTGATGAAGCCCTCCACAGAGACCCCAACAATTTCAGAACTATGCACCCTGATGTCACCCTGCTTCAATATGTCGATGACCTGCAACTGGCAGCCAACACCAAGAAAAACTGTGAGTCTGGAACCCAATTATTATTATACGAGCTTGCTTAACTCTGGTATAGTGCTTCTGCCAAAAAAGCCCAAATTTGCCAGCAAGAAGTAATCTTCCTGGACTATTCCCTTAGGGGCAGTAAGCGATGGCTCACTGAGACCAGAAAACAATCCATTGAGCAGATACCACCCCCATCTAACAGCAGACAACTCAGAGAGTTTCTTGGGACTGCTGGCTTATGCAGCTTATGGATACCTGGGTTTGCGTCCTTAGCTGCTCCTTTATACCCGCTGTTAAAGAGAGATGCCCAATTCTAATGGACCCCTGAGCACCAGCAAGCTTTTGATAACATCTAAGGACACTGACACTGAAACCCTCAACTTCACTGAGCCCAGCTTGCATTTTCAGAAAGCCCTAAACTAAGTTAAAAATGTACATCAACTCACTCACCTTGGTTCAAAGAAACTGCAGGCATTCCTGAAGGATCAAGAACAGAGTTTTCCACTAACCGACTCAGAGCGAAAGAAATAACTGAACGGGTAACAAAAGCCTGCCGGGTCTGTCAATTGGTTAATGCTTACCCTTCCAACTTTCCTGCAGGAAAGCACCTACAAGAAACCAGACCAGGACAATTCTTGGAAGTGGACATTACTGAAATTAAGCCAGGAAGTTATGGACTTAAATATCTCCTAGTCTTTGTAGATACATTTTCAGGATGAATTAATTGAAGCCTTCCCCCCCCCCCCCACACACACACAAAAAAACAAAAACAACAAAATAAATGGCACAAATGGTGGTCAAGAAGATCCTGAAAGATATTTTTCTAAGATACGGACTGGCTAAGGCAATAGGGTCTGATAATGGACTGGCGTTAATTGCCCTGGTAAGTCAGGGATTAGCCAGGACCCTGGGGATTAATTGGAAATTACATTGTGCTTATAGACCCCAGAGCTCAGTACAGGTAAAAAAAAATAATAGAACCATTAAAGAGACTTAACAAAATCAAGCTTAGAGATCGGCATAAAAGATCGATCTATTCTCCTGCTTTATGCACTGTTTCATGCAAGAAATACTCATACTCCTCTGTTTCCTTGTGTAAACTCACCCCCTATGAAATTCTCTATGGTCCCTCCTCCAGTAAGGGACCTAACCCAAACTCTAAGACCTAATGATCCCTTCCACACCCCCTTGCTTGACAGACTTAAAGCTCTTGAAAGAAATCAGCAATATCTGTGGAAACATCTGGCCACTGCCGACCAACCTGGGGACGAGGGGACTCCATATTGATACCAAGTAGGAGACTTCGTCTACATTAGACGACATCAGGTGTCATCCCTGGAACCCCACTGGAAAGGACCATATAAGGTGCTACATATAACACCTACAGTGGTAAATGTAGACGGAATCACTTCATGGATCCATGTCTCTCATCTCTGGCCTGCGCCCTGTCCAAAATCTGACTGGAAACTGGAAAAGACTGGTAACACTTTCAAATTGCGTATTCACCATGTGGATAAGGCTACAGACTCTCCCCTTGGCCAAGAGTAGTCCTAACCCTCATCAGCCTGTTCAGCAGTAATGGCTGATCACAAATCCTACTGTACAAGAAGTATGGTCTATCTTGCATACAGCCCCTTTAGGGACATGGTGGCCATCTCTCCACCCAGACATTTGTCAGCTGGCTATAGGTCTTTTCTATTGGGATATCCCTGATGAAGGGGATCCAACTAAAATTCCAATAAATCCTTTCCGTATCATAAGTAATAGAAACAAACATTATGGATGTAGGGACACGAGAGCCAGATGCAGGTTGGCTAGCCTAGATTACTATGTTTGCCCAGCGGACTATCAAAGCCACAAACAGACATGGCTGTGTGGGGGAAATGCCGACTTCTTCTGTAAGTCATGGGAATGTGAGGATACAGGGGTGCCTGGTGGAACCCAAACTCCTCATCAAATTCAATACACAGCATTGGCCATATTACCAATTACACAACCAATACCGATGGCCCCCAGAGGGGTCTCTAGATCCTAAAATTCTCCGTGACCTTTTTAACTTCAGCAAGTGCTCAAAGGGTGGAAGGAAATTCCCCTAAGTGGAGGCATTTTCCCTCCTTCGCTCACATCCTGAACTATGCTTATCCAATAGATCCTCACCCTCAGCTTTCTGCTCCAGACTCTCTGTTGTCACTCCCACCTCAGCAACCTGATTTCTTCCCTCCAATTACTAGATCAAAAACCCAAACCGCCGGTTCTCAGATTATTGCCCCCTTGCTGAGGTAGCAGGTACTGAGGTACCCATCCACCCACTCAATACTCTCTTCTCCTGTCAGTGCCCGCACCAGGTCCCACCAGGTCCTCTTACCAGCTAACCCAAAGCTCAAACCAGCTAAGGAGAGCCCTCAGACCCCTATCCAAGATGTAATGAAAATGGCCTTTAAAGTTGCTCTGTCATCACTGAAAACAGGTTACTAAGAATTTAAAGTCCCTCACAGGCTTTTTGGGATACAAACTCCCATCTTCCCCTCTGCTCTATCTGTTCTACTGCTCAAGTTTTGTTGCCTGGAAAATTCCAAACCCCTTTCCCATTATTCTTTTACATCTCTCCTTCCTCATGCTCAGACCCAAGGTGCTGCTCTCAGACCCGCCTTCCCTGTCTTCCCCGTCTATACCAGGCCCACAGAAAAGTCTTAACTGTCCTTCTCCAGCAGTCTTCCCCATGGCTGACTTTAGGAATTTCAGCCAAAGAGTCCCTATAAAACAGTTCAATGTAGATAAACTTCCCCTTTTCGTGTTTCCCTGTTCTATCTGGCCACTGGCTGGAAAAATCAGCACTCCTAAGCTAGACTCCCCCTTACTAGTTTTTCACAAAACATGTGAACAAGGCCTCTGGCCTTGAGCTGGGGCTTCACAGACATGGTTACATTTCTAAGATAAATAAGTTACCAAATGAGCTCCATTGTTACAGCTGGCAGTGAGAAAAAAAAAAGAGAAGAAAAAAGCTCTCCCACTCCAGGTGTCCTTAAAATGTTAACTTGCCCAGAACAGATGAAAAAAACAATAGAAACGAAAACTTCTTTTTGTGAACTTATGCAGACTGTGAACTTCTGAGCCCCTTCCCTTACATGTTGGGTACAAAATTCGGAAACTACCTAAATTTGGAGATCAGGTGACTAATTGATTACAACAGAAGCAATGCCCTCTAAATCCGTTGCAACCAAATAGGACTGTTTCCCTGTCTTCTGTGCTATCTTAGGTGCCTTGAATTGTCCGTCCTTACAACAGTATAATTCTATATACTTAAACATTGTTTATGTTTTCATAAAATGGTCAACAGATGTGATTAATTATGTAATGTTCAGATGTTTCCCAGAGTGCTCTATCATGAGGCAGGTTAATTTAAATATCAAATAGGGGGGCATACAACCCGGTTCCTCTGGGAACCTGTATCCCTCACTTTAGCCATCCTATTAGGAAAAGGAGCTGCTGCAGGTGTGGGCACAGGAATCACTGTCCTAGTCCATGTGACACAACAAATGACCCGATGAGAAGCAGCAATAGACCAAAATTTAAAGATATTAAAAACCTCCATCACAGTTTTATAGGAATCTTTAACCTCTCTCTCTGAAATTGTTTTACAGAACATGCGAGGGTTGGACCTCCTCTTCGTGAGAGAAGGGGGCTTTCGTGCTGCATTGAGGGAAAAAGTTGATTTTATGCCGACCATACTGGAGTTGTAAAAAAATCTATGAGTAAATTAAGAAGACGCCTAGAAGAGCATCAACAAGAGAGAGATGCACAAAAAGGGTGGTTTAAGTCTTTGTTCACACAGTCCCCCTGGATAACTACGCTTTTATCAGCCCTGGCCAGTCCATTAATAATCCTCATTTCATTGCTAATTGTAGGACCCTGTTTGCTCAACCATCTAGTTTCCTTTCTACAAGCTTAAATTGGATAAGTTAAACTTATGGTAATCAGACAACAATATACCTCACTAGAAGACATAAAATGTGAGACCCCGCAATGCTCATTTTTATGATTAAAATTAACCAGAATAAGAAGTGGGGAATGAAAGGTTAATAAAATATGTACTTTTAACTTCTTGTTTTTCTGTATGCTTAACAAAATACTGATGAAATCTTGAAAACTGTTTGCTAATCTTGTTCCCAGAATGTGCTGTCCCCAATTGCCAAACTGTTGAATGTACTCCCTCTCCCATTGGCATGCAAACCACTCACTCGACCTGACCCATCAATAAATTTCCCTCCCTGCTCTCACCACGTAAATTGCATAAGCTCTGCTTAAGCTGTTCTTAGGGCTCTCTTCTCTATTCAAGTGAGCTCTGAGCCCCAGCATGCCTGACCCCCAATAAACCCTTTGCTGTTGCATGAGACAGTCTCTTCGTGGTCTCTTTTCCGACGCTCGCCCGACCTTTACATTGGTACAATCATAAGTGTGAACATTCCTATGTGTGTCCAGAATATTACTATAATAAATAATATATGTAGATCAGGTAATAGGAGTTTTTCTTCCACCATTTCTGGGAGCAATATTTTGAAGATATATGAATTAGTATTTTGGGTAGAAATAGGTGTACCATTTGTCTATGAATATAGAGATAATGCATGAATAGACAATACTGTGAATTAATAATATTACTGGTTCCAACTTTAAATAATGGATTGAATTGATATCTGAAAATATACAGGAAACCTTATATTGATATACTACATTTAATCCTACCCGTTATACATCTGAATGAAATATTAGGGTTATGGATTTTCATGAAGAGTGTTTGAGTTTTGCTTCAAAAGTGATTATGGAAATTGAAAATAATGTGTTTGGAAAGAAGTCTCATGAAAAGACCAGTCCAGAAACCTGGAGGTATGCATGTGTTCTGAAGCAGAAAGTGATTTAAAGTGAAACAAACGCCTATATATTTGCTAACTTGTGGATGATAAATATATACGATGATGTGCAGAAATTGAAGAAATAGTAATGTACCAGTGTTGAATAAAAATGAACGTTAAAATACACATCATGTCCCATAGGAATCTACTTGAATTGATGTTAAACTGCGTCCGTTAATGTAGAAGTATTAGAATTTGTATGCACCATCACTGAAGTTAGTTTTCAGTACTAGGAAACAAATATGTATTTCAGGTAGATGAGTATTTCTGAGAATAATCTTGTGAAAAGTTGATTATAAATCCACATACATGAACATGAATGAATTCAGGGAGTGTATAATAAGACTCATACATTTCATATTTTGAAAAATCTGGAGAATATATATATATATATATATATATATATATATATATATATATATATATATATACACACACACACACACAAACTGAGACTATAAAAATAGCAATATATATGCCAATTGAAATTCACCATGAAATATACATCATCCACAGATTCAAAAATATTCATGTTACTGAAGATAGATTTATGTATAATGTTGTTTAGCTAGGAAGTTTACCCATACATTGAATTTTCAGTTCCAACAGCATTTAGGAGGAGTAATCTCTTCTCACATTTTGTATCTGCCAAGTCAGCCACCTCACAAGAATGTACGTGTGATACCAGGTAGGATTCTATATGTGCATATAAAAATACATGTGCTGAATAGGCTACAGAGAGAGGGAGACAGGAATTCACATATTTGTTAACTTTAAAAACACATGGATAACTATTTCAACAGAAAGTTGACTAGATTTATAACACCTACCCTTTTTTATGCAAAAGGCAAGTCCAACTATACACCATGCCTCCTCTGAACTGCTTGGATTTCTATTCTGTTTGGGTTATTTTTCTCCATCATATTAGGAGTAGTAGTCAGAGTCCAGTAGGTTATGAGTTAGTGTCAGGGATCAGTATTTCAAATGGAAAATAGAATAATGAATCAAATGTGTATGCAAATATATGCTACACAAAAATCTTCCCACTCTCATCCAGAACAAATCCTTGACATTACCTTCGCCTGAAGTAAGTCACAATTAGAATAGAAGAGTTAGAAAATCTGTGAATACATATCTTGAGTCGAAAATGCTCAGAGTTCAGAACCTTGGAGGTGGTAGAGGAGTTTTCAAAAGTAAGGGACATGGTAAACACTCCTCTAACATGGAGGTCTGCTGGCGTAAAGACATCTTGAGAAACTGCCTCTGAGGTTGGGCACTTGAAACATACGTTATTTTCAGGAGCTTTAGCTTCCTTTGTAGTGAGACAATAAAATCTGGGTCTGCATCTATGTGACCTGGAGGATATGGTTTCTTATTTTCCTGTGAACATGAGGCAGCAGTGCTGAATTCACTCTTTGTAGGTAAACAGTGGCCACTGGGGTCTAATTGTCTCCCCATGTGGACTGTGGAGCCATTTGGTCATCCTCCACTTTTCGTGGTGTTTCCTGCTGTTGCACTGGGAGTTTGGTATTTGCTTCACAAAATACAAGAAGTTCAACAGGGACACAGTGCTGGAGGGAGTTCTGTCACGTGTTGTGGGTCAGGGTCTGCAGGAGAATGCAACAACCAGGCTTCTTTCCCACATACCTTGCCCCCTTGTCCATAGCAACTTGATTCTGAACATGGCCCTGAATCCTCTCCATATAAAAACATGCTTTTACATATTCGGGTCTCCTGGCTGCACCATGTTAGTCACAAAAAATTTGGAAGCCAATGAGAAATCCACATGGCCATAACACAGATGTATTATCACAAAACTGCAGACCACTTCTCTAGGCGCAATACTCTGCAGGCTCTAACTTGCTTGCCCCCATGTCCATAGCAACTTGATTCTGAACATGGCCCTGAAATCTTTCAATATAAAAACATGCTTTTACATATACGGGTCTCCTGGCTGCACCATGGCAGTCACAATGAATTTGGAAGCCAATGGCAGAACCACATGGTCACAACACAGATGTATTATCACAAAACTGGACACCATTTCTCTAGGCCCACAACTCTGCAGGCTATAACTCAATGGCATCTCTGTTCTACACCATTTTCATGAAACCCAGTGAATTAAGGCAGGGTCTGGTACACTCAAGATCAGCAACAGGACATCCAAAGGTTCTCCAGTGCCACCTGGTCATGGGAATTTTAAAAATTTCATGGTATTTATCTGGCCATTTTTCAAGGATGAAGTTGGAGGCACTGTGGGTTTCAATTCATTCAGGAACCATTAAATGTTGAGGAAGTTCATTTCAAAGAAAGCTCTGGAGAACTCTCACAGGCAAGGCTTCCAAAAGAGTGGCCAAAAGGTCACATGAAGCCAGGCGCATTGAGGTCTCCAATGTGAGGTCCATGTGTGTTTTGACTCAAAACTATCCCTGCCAAGTCTTTCAGAATAAAATCATGTGAGATACTGGCTGAGATTCCCAGTACTCTTTGGAAAACCACCCTGGGCCTAGATCTCAGTTTCCAAGGGTGACTTTCATGCGTGGCCTCCTAAAATCCCAACACTTTTCATGGCAATACTTCTCTGAGGTCAATTCCAGAACGCAGTCTCTAAGGGGAATCAAACCAGAGTTCAAGCCCAGGTTGACCCAGTCATCTCTTCACACCGCCAATCAAATGAACACAATTAAAAACAAAACACTATCACATGGCCCCATCTTCTTCCTTATAGACACTCATCATAACCTCTGGTTGGAGCTTTCCATGAGGGGCACATTCCAAAAGAGTGTCCAAAATAAGCTCCCTTGCCCCTCATTTGGCTCAAGTCAGGGTGGGAAGGACACCCTTCCTGTGAACCAGGAGTGATCAAATAGGCCTGTCATTAATACTGCTCTGCTTTTCCAATTTGAGGCCTTCTGACTGTGGGGTTTAGATTCTTTATGTGAACTGGAGTCATGAGAAAAGACAAGCACCTCTGCAGAGATTTGAAGAACTCATTTGACCAAAAGGATCGCTATTCTCACTTGATTGATTTCAGGAACCTAACAGAGAAAGGCAATAGAATTCATTCACAATGACTGAAATTTTTTGCGAATTTGGTTTTGGTTTCACACATGGGATCTTTCTTTAGATCCATCAGGTGCTGAGAATCTAAGCCACAGCCTAACACAGGGCCAAGAGCCTGATTCAGACACATCCCTTTCCGAAGCAATTTAGCAAGAGCCACAGGTGATGCCCATTCATTTCCATTTGAAAACTGTTTTCTTCAGGCTTCACAAAGGGGTAGCCTGAGCCCAACATCTTCCTGACATTCAGGGCAACAGAACAATAGGTAAGCAAAAGGCCCAAAGCATGGTATTTCCACTGAGACTTTTCTGGTCACACTCATATCTGAGTTTTCTGAGATACTGGCCATTCCCTTCAGGTATCCAGTACATGGACATGTCAAAGACCTTGGAGTTGGTACATATCTTGGACACAAAACAATGAGACTATTCTGGAGAGTTACCAGAATTCAGGAAGAAAACAGGGACTTAGGAAGGTAGTAGGTTTTGCCAATCCATAAGGCAAGCTGCAGTCCATTCATAAATTGGGCAGGATGAATGCTGGGAATCTTTCTACTACACAGGACACATCCATTGTTGCATTGTCTTTTCTCATGTCTACAACCACGGACACAGTGGGATACACAGACATAGAAACACTCACCTTGTCAAATGACTTACTAGAAATAGTTCACTGAAAACCAAACAAACCACCTTTCCTACCTATTCTCAGAACAAGAGACAAAAATACACACCCACACTCACAATGGCACCTCCTTCCCCTAAGTAGGTCTGTGACTATCCGGAGTGTTCTCTGACTGGTGGGCAATACTATGTTCCCCCGAAATGGCCTGTATTCTCTCAGACCTGGTTTCCTTGGCCAACTATGTGAAGTTGTCAGGAAAAAGTGGTGAGCCACTACCTGCTTTCTCAGGAAAGGTCCCTCTTCAGAGCTCTCCTGGCATTTGGCCATCCTCACATCAGTAGGTACCAAGAAAGACTGACTCTGTCCTTGGTAAATCCAAACAAGTGAGCCCACTGGGACTGGGACTGGAACTGCATCTGGGTGCCTGGCTTCTTGGATACCAAGTTCAGAGAGTTCCATCACCAAGGAAATGAGGTATGACACTTTCTTTGGAACTGAATGAGGTCACTGCCTTGGCAACCACTTGGTCCTAACAGTTGCTTCCAAGGGCCCCATGAGATGGAGGCTGCCCCTTCTTCCTCTGACACTTTCACAATTTAGAATGGTATATCAACCATAGGCACACACACAGGCCTGGTTAGGTCCATCTTCTCCACAATAAGAAGAGAGAGGCTGATTCAGACACATCCCTTCATCCTGACCAGGTGGTTTGTCATCGAAGATGACTTTTGCTCTTTCAGGTCCTTCATACCTGTCTACAACTTCTCCAGGTATCATTTCTGCATGGACCTTTGAGGATCTCAGCAGGTGGAAAGTCCCCTACTTTTCTGTATTGTAAGAACAACTTTGTCCCTGCTCTTCTGTAAAATGAGATTGAGGGAACAGTGTATGTTTAGGGTTAATAACAGGTTTGATTTCGATTTGTGTTAGGAATCATTCTTCTGGATGAATAATGGTATTGGGAACCTGGTATATTTACAAGAATGTAGAGGTGAAACATAAGTATGAAAACAGAAATCCAGGTATGATTTTAAACCCATAAGGGCATTGGGCCCTTGATTGGGATACTTAGCTTTGAATTATGTTCTGCACAGATGTCTCAGATAATTTGATATACAATGGCATAGGACCTTGTACCTTGGAAGATTGAATGTAGAAGAGAACATCCCTTCAAAAAGGGATAGTCGGTAGGATTAGGAAGATAGTCAGTCGTTTTAGGAAGAAGAGTGAGTATATGATTTGGAACAAAAGTTCTTTAGCAATAGGATTTCAGTTAGAGAGTGAATGTATATGTCAGCACATATGAAGAGCCAGTCACGATGATGAAGTGGGGAAAACATGTAGAAAAGAAGATATCAATAAAGATATTACGAAATCAGGGAAAGTATAAAGTGAGTGAGAGGATTAGACATTTTCAACAGGCTTGAGGTTGAATCTTAGAAAGAAACAAATATGAAGTCACCAATAATATTGACATTTGAGAGCATTAGGCACCCTGGACATGGATGTTTTTAGTAATCTATGTTCACATTTCATTTAGGCTTTGCTTGGTTCAATCATAAGTGTAACATTTACATTTTTGTCCAGAATATTATTGTGATAATATGTATATGTAGATCAGGTGACATAAGTATTTCTTCCACCATTTTTGGTAGCAATATACTGAAGACATAAAATTAGTATTGGGCGTCCAAAGAGGTGTACCCTATGTCTATGAATATAGAGATAAAGCATGAATAGACCATACTGTGAATAAGTAATATAACTTGTTCCAACTTAATATAATGGGATGAACTGATATCTGAAAAATTACTGGAAATCTTATATGCATATACAATCATTCATTCCAACCAGTTATTCATCTAATGTCAATATTAGTGTTTTGGTTTATCATGAAGAGTGTGTGAGTTTTACTTCAAAAGTGACTATGGAAATCGAAAATAATGTGTTTGGAAAGAAGTCTCATGAAAAGACCAGTCAAGAAACCCTGACAATACATGTGTTGTGAAGTAGGAAGTGATTAAAGTTTAAAGAAATGCCTACAAATTTGTGAACTTGTGGATGAAAAACATATCTTATGATGAGCAAAAACTGAAGAAATAATAATGTACCAGTGTTGAATATAAATGAACATCATATTATATATCATGTCCCATTGGGATCTACTGGCATTGGTGATAGACTGGATCAGTTCCTGTAGAATTATTAACATTTGTATGCACCATTCACTGAAGTTAGTTTTCAGTACTAGGAAACAAATATGTATTTAAGGTGGATGAATATTTCTGAGACTAATATTTTGGAAAGTTTATTATAAATCCACATGCATAAACATGAATGAATTTAGAGAGTGTATATAAGTCACATATATTTCATATTTTGAAAAATCTGGAGAGTGTATATATATATATATATATATATATATATATATATATATATATATATATACACACACATACCCACACACACAAAAAAAAAAACACACACAGACATTTAAAAGTAGCAATATATATGCCAATCGAAATTCATCTTTAAATATATATCATCCACAGATGCAAAAATATTTATTTTACTGAACATGAGTTTATGTATAATGATGTTCTACTAGGAAGTTCCCCTATAGGTGGAATTTTCAGTTCCAACAGCAATTTGGAGGAGTGATCTCTTCTCACAATTTGTATCTGCCAAGTCAGCCACCTCACAAAAATGTACATGTGATACCAGGTAGGATTCTATAAGTGCATATGAAAATACATGTGATGAATAGGCTACAGAGAAAGGGAGACAGGAATTCATATATTTGTTTAATTTAAAAACACATGGTGAACTATTTCAATTAAAAATTGACTAGATTTATAACACCTACCATTTATCATGCAAAAGGTAAGTCCAAGTATGCAGCATGCCTCCTCTGAACTGCTTGTATTTCTATTCTGTTTGGGTATTTTTCTCCATCATATTAGGATTTGTAGTCAGAGGATAGTAGGGTATGGGATAGTGTCAGGGATTCAGTATTTCGAATAGAAAATTGAAAATGAATGCAATGTGTATGCAAATATGTGCTACACAAATATCTTCCCACTCTCATCCAGAGCAATGCCTTGACATTACCTTCGCCCCATGTATGACACAATTAGAGGAGAAGAGTTAGAAAATCTGTGAATACATATCTGCAATGGAAACTGCTCAATTTTCACAAATTTGGAGAAGGTAGAGGAGTTTCCAAAATTAAGGGACAATGTAAACTCTCCACAAACATGGAGCTCTGCTGGCCTAAAGAGTTCTTAAGAAACTGCCTCTGAGGTTGGGCACATGAAATATATGTTGTTGTCAGGAGCTTTAGCTTCCATTGTAGTGAGACCATCCAAGCTGGGTCTGCATTTTTGTGACCTTTGTGAGCACATGGTTTCTTGTTTTCCAATGAACATGAGGCAGCATTGCAAAATTCTCTCTTTGTAGGTAAACTGTGACCAATGGGGGCTAAGTGTCTCCCTGTGTGCACTGTGAACCCATTTGGTCATCCTCCACTTTTCGTGCTGTTTCTTGCTGCTGCACTCGCAATTTGGCATTTGCTTCATGAAACAAGGAGTTCAACTGAGACACAGTGCTGGAGCGAGTTCTGTCACGTGTGGTGGGTCAGGGTCTGCAGGAAAATGCACCAACCATGCTTCTATCCCACCAGCTTGCCTCCTTGAGCATAGCAACCTGATTCTGAACATTGCCCTGAAACTCCTACATATAACAAGATGCCTTTTCAGAGAAGGGTCTGCTGGCTGCACCATATCAGTCATAATCCATTTGGAAGCCAAAGGCAGATCCAAATGGCCAAACCACAGATTTTTTATCACACACCTGCCCACAACTTCTCTAGGTCCACTACTCAGCAGGCTCGAACTTACTTGCATCTCTTTTCTATACCATTTTCATGAAAACCTGTCAATCAAGGCACCTTCTGGTATATTCATAATCAGAAACAGGACATCCAAAGGTTTTCCAGTGCCACCTGCTCATGGGAATTTTAAACATTTCATGGTATTTATCTAACCATTTTTAAAGGATGAAGTTGGAGGCACTGTGGGTTTCAATTCATTCAGGAACCATTAAATGTTGAGGAAACTCATTTTAATGAAAGCTCTCGAGAACTCTCACAGGCAAGGCTTCCAAAAGAGTGGCCAAAAGTTCACATGAAGCCAGGCCCATTGAGGTCTACAATATGAGGTCCATGTTTGTTTTGACTCTCAACTATTGCTGCCAAGTCTGTTGGAAGAGATGAATTGGTCCACGTGGCTGAGATCTCAGTGCTGTGGAAGTACCCTGGTAAGACTCATTCTGAACTGATCTTAGAGAAGTATTGCAATGAGTTGTGTTGAATCCCAACACAACTCATTGCAATACTTCTCTAAGATCAGTTCCAGAATGCAGTCTCTAAGGGTAATTACGCCAGAGTTCCAGCCCACGTGGACCAATTCATCTCTTCCAACCGCCACACAAGTGACCACAATTAAAACCAAAACACTCCCACATGGACCTCATCTTCTTCCATATAGACACTCATCATTACCTCTGGCTGGAGGATTCTATGAGGGGCACAGCCCAAGACAATGTCCAAAAGAAGCTTCCTTACCCCTCATATGCCTAAAGGCCCGGACTCCCTTCCTGTGAACCAGGAGTGATCAAATAGGACTGCCGTTAATACTGCTCCACTTCTGCAATTTCTGGCCTAGTGACTGTGGGGTTTAGATTCTTTTTGTAAATGGGAGTCATGAGAAAACCCAAGCACCTATGGGCTAGACTCTGCAGGGCTTTGAAGAACTCATTTGACCCAAAGGATCCCTATTCTCACTTGATGGAGGCAGGAACATTACAGAGGAAGACGAGAGACTCCATCCACAATGACAGCTCTTTTGGCCATTTTGGTTTTGGATGCACACATGGGATCCTTCTTTAGACCCATCAGGTGCTGAGAATCAAAGCCACAGCCTCACACAGGGCCAAGAGGCTGATTCAGACACATCCCATTCTAAAGCAATTAAGCAAAGAGCCCAAGGTGATGCCCATTCATTTTCATTTGAAAACTGTTTTCTTCAGGCTTCAAAAAGGGGTGGCCTGAGTCAAAGAACTTCCTGACATTCAGGGCAACAGACAAATAGGTAAGCAAAAGACCCAAAGCAGGGTTTCTCCATTGAGACTCTCCTGGTCCCAATGATATCTGTGTTTTCTGACATGCTCTCATTCCCTTCAGCTATCCAGTACATAGCCATGTCACAGATCTTGGAGGTGGTTCATATGGTGGACATAAAATCATAAGCCTATTCTGAAGAGTGGCCATAATTCTACGAAGAAAACAAGAACTTTGGAAGATAGTAGGTGTTGCACATCCATAAGGCAATCCACAGTCCATTCATAAATTAGGCAGGATGAATGCTGAGAAGCTTTCTACTAGACATGACAAATCCATTGATGCATTCTCTTTTCTAATGTCTACAACCACAGACACGGTGGGATACACAGACATAGAAACACTTGCCTTGTCAAAGGACTCAGTAGACACAGTCCATTCCAAACCAAACAAACTGCCTTTCCTACCTATTCTCAGAACATGAGACAAAACCACAAACTCACAACCACAACCACAAAGGCACCTCCTTCCTCCAAGTAGGTATGTGACTATCTGGAGAGCCCTCTGACTGGTGGACCATTTTATGTTCCCCCGAAACGGCCTGTCCTGTCTCAGATCAGGTCTCTTTGGCTAACTCTGTGAAATTGTCCGGGACCAGCAGTGAGACACTACCTGCTTTCTCAGGAAAGGCCCCTCTTCAGAGCTCACCTGGCATTTGGCCATACTCACATCAGTATTTACCAAGAAAGACGGACTCTGTCCTCTGTGAATCTAAACAAGTGAGCCCACTGGGACTGGAACTGGGACTGCCTCTGGGTGCCTGGATTCCAAGTTTAGAGTGTTCCTTCACCAAGAAAATTAGATGAGGTCACTTCTTTCTGGAACTGATTGAATTTGCTGCCTTTGCAACCACTTTGTCCTAACAGTTGCCTCCAAGGGTCTCATGAGATGGAGGCTGCCCCTATTTCCTGTTACAATTTCACAAGATAAAAAGTTATATCAACCATAGGCACCTGGGAACAGCTCTCTACATAGGCCTGGTTTGGTCCATCTTCTCTACATTAAGAAGATAGAGGCTGATTCAGACACATCCCTTCGTCATGACCAGGTTGTTTGCAATTGAAGATGACTTTTTCTCTCTCAGGTACTTCATAGTTCCCTATATCTTCTCCAGGGATTATGTCTGCATAGACCTTTGAGCTTCTCAGCAGGTGAAAGTCTCCCTACATTTTTGTATTGTAAGACCAACTCAGTCCTGCTCTTTTGTAAAGATAGATTGAGGGAACAGTATATGGTTAGGGTTAATAACAGGTTCGATTTGTGTTAGGAATCATTCTGCTGGATGAATAAGAATATTGGGATCCTGTGGTATTTATAAGAATATAGAGGTGAAATATAAGTATGACAATGGAATTCTAGATAAGATTTGAAGCCCAGAAGTGCACTGGGCACTGGAGTGGAAAACTTAGCTTTGAACAATGTTCTGCACAGATATCTCAGATAAATCGATATATAATGGCAAAGGACCATGTACCTTGGTTGATTGAATGTGTAAGAAAACATCCAGTCAAAAAGGGATAGTCGGTAGGATTAGGAAGATAGTGTAGGTTTAGATAGAAGAGTGAGAATAGGATTTGGACCAAAAGTACTTTAGCAATAGAGTTTTGGTTAGAGAGTGAATGTAAATGTCAGCACATGTGAAGAGTTGGTCACAGTGATGAACTGGAAAAAATATGTAGGAAAGCATTTATCAATAGAAACATTAGGAAATCAGGCAAAGTATAAAGTGAGTGATAGGATTAGACATTTCCAACAGGTTGAGATTTAATATATAATCTTAGGAAGAAACAAATATGTAGTCACCGACAGGATAGACATTTGAGAGCATTAGGCAACCTGGACATGGATGGTTTTAATAATCCATGCTCACTTCCTATTTAGGATTTGGTACAATCATAAGTGTGACATTTGCGTTTTGTGTCCAGAATATTACACTGAAAAAATGTACATTTATATCAGGTGACATGAGTATTTCTTCCACCATTTCTGAAAGCAATATGTTGAAGACATATAAATTAGTATTGGGGGTACAAATACGTGCACCCTGTGTCTCTGAATATAGAGAAAATGTATGAATAGACAATAGTGTGAATAAAGAATATAATTGGTTTCAACTTTAAAAAATGGATTGAAGTGATATCTGAAAATATAAAGAAAATTTTATATTGATAAACATACATTCATTCAAACCAATTATACATCTATTTGTAATATTAGGGTTATGGTTTATCATAAAGGGTGTGAGTTTTGCTTCAAAATTGATTATGGAAATCGAAAATAATGTGTTTGGGTAGAAGTCACATGAAAAGACCAGTCAAGACACCTGGAGGAATACATGTGTTCTGAAGCAGGAATTGATTGAAAGTGAAACAAATGCCCATAAATTTGTGAATTTGTGGATGAAATATATATCCTATGATGTCCATAATACGAATAAATATTAATGTACCAGGGTTTAATAAAAATGAACGTCAAAATGCACAGCTTGTCATATCGGAATTGAGGTGCATTGATGTTAAACTTGGTCAGTTACTGTAGAAATATTAGTTAAATCTGTTTTTCAGGTGGATGAATATTTCTGAGAATAATCTTGTGAAAAGTTGATTATAAATCCAAGTCCATGAACATGAATAAATTTAGCGAGTGTAAATAAGACACATATATTTCATATTTTCAAAAATCTGGAGAGTGTATATATATATATATATATATATATATATATATATATATATATATATATTTACACAAAACACACACACAGACATTAAAAAGGAGCAATATATATGCCACTCAAAATTCATCTATAAATATATATCATCCAAAGATGCAAAAATATTTATTTTACTGAACATGAGTTTATGTATAATGTTTTTCTACTAGGAAGCTCCCCTATAGGTGGAATTTTCAGTTCCAACAACGATTTGGAGGAGTGATCTCTTCTCACAATTTGTATCTACCAAGTCAGCCAACTCACAAAAATGTACATGTGATACCAGGTAGGATACTATAAATGCATATAAAAATACATGTGATGAATAGGCTACAGAGAAAGGGACAGGAATTCATATATTTGTTAATTTTAAAAACACATGGAGAACTATTTCAATTGAAAATTGACCAGATTTATAACACCTACCATTTATCATGCAAAAGGCAAGTCTAAATATACAACATGCCTCCTCTGAAATGCTTGTATTTCTATGCTGTTTGCGTTACTTTTCTCCATCATATTAGGATTAGTAGTCAGAGTCTAGTAGGGTATGTGAATATTTCTGAGAATAATCTTGTGAAAAGATGATTATAAATCCACATTCATGAATATGAAAAATTTAGGATGTGTAAAATAATACACATATATTTCATATTTTGAAAAATCTGGAGAGTGTGTATATATATATATATATATATATATATATATATATATATATATATACACACACACACACACAAACATTCACAGACATTAAAAAGTAGCACTATATGCCAATTTAAAATCACCATGAAATATATATCATCCACAGATCCAAATAAATTCATTTTACTGAACATGGATTTATGTATAATGTTGTTCAACTAGGAAGCTCACCCACAGGTTGAATTTTCAGTTCCTACAGCGTTTAGGAGGAGTGATCCCTTTTCACAATTTGTATCTGCCAATTCAGCCACCACACAAGAACGTACGTGTGGTAACAGGTAGGATTCTAAATGTGCATATAAAAATACAGGTGCTGAATAGGCTTCAGAGTAAGGGAGACAGGAATTCACATATTTCTTAACTTTTAAAATACATGGAGAACTATTTCAAAAAAATTGACAAGATTTAAAACTCCTACACTATATAATTCAAAAGGCAAGCCCAACTATCCACCATGCCTCCTCTGAACTGCTTGTAGTTCTATTCTTTTGGGGGTATTTTTCTCCAACATATTAGGATTAGTAGTCAGAGTCTAGTAGGGTATGTGTTAATGTCAGTGATTCAGTATTTTGAATGGAAAATAGGAAAATGAATCCAATGTGTATGCAAATATGTGCTTCAGAAAAATCTTCCCACTCTCATCCAGAACAATCCCTTGACATTACCTTCTCCCCAAGTAAGACACAATTAGAGGAAAAGAGATAGAAAATATGTGAATACATATCTGAAATGGAATTTGATCATGAGTTCACAACCATGGAGGTGGTAGAGGAGTTTTCAAAAGTAAGGGACAGGGTAAGCACTCCACAATCACAGAGCTCTGCTGGCCTAAAGACTTCTTGAGAAACTGCCTCTGAGTTTGGGCACTTGAAATATATGTTGTTTTCAGGAGCTTTTGCTTCCTTCTAGTGAGACGATCAAAGCTGGGTCAGCATCTATGTGACCTGGAGGACATAAATTGTAATATTCCAATGAACATGAGGGAGCAGTGCTGAATTCTCTCTTTGTAGGTATACTATGGCCACTTGGGGCTAAGTGTGTCCCCGCGTGGACTGTATATTCATTTGTTCCTCTTCCACTCTTCATTGTGTTTCTTGCTGCTGCACTGCGACTTTGATATTTGCTTCACGAAATACATGGAGTTCAACTGGGACACAGTGGTCTAAGTGTTTGCCCGTGTGGACTGTGAAGCCATTTAGTAATCCTCCACTTTTCCTGGTGTTTCTTGCTGCTGCACTGCGAGTTTTGTATTTGCTTCATGAAATACAAGGAGTTCAACTGGGACACAGTGCTGGAGGGAGTTCTATCACATGTGGTGGCTCACACATGAGCATTCATGAAACCGGCCTCTATACCACATAGCTTGCTCCCTTGACCATAGCAACCTGATTCTGTAAATTACCCTAAAACCTCTCCATATAACAAGATGTGTTTACTTATAATGGTCTCCTGGCTGCACCATGTCCGTCTCATGACATTTGGAATCCAAAGGCAGATCCACATGGCCCCATCACAGATGTTTTATCACACACCTGCCTACCGCTGCTCTAGGCCCTCTACTCATCAGGCTCCAAATTACTGGCATCTCGGTTCTACACCATTTTCATTAAACCCAATCAATCAAGGCACTGTCTGGTACACTCATGATCAGAAATAGGACATCCAAAGGTTCTGTATGCCACCTGTTCATGGGAATTTCAAAAATTTGAACTATTTATCTAGCCATTTATCAAGGATGAAGTTGGAGGCACAGTGGATTTCAATTCATGCAGGAACCATTAAATGGTGAGTATGATCATTTCAATGAAAACTCTGGAGAACTCTCACAGGCAAGGCTTCCCAAAGAGTGTCCAAAAGGTCACCTGAAGCCAGGCTCATTGAGGTCTACAATTGAGATCCATGAGTGTTTTGATCTCAACTATGGCTGCCAAGTCTTTCAGAATAAAATCTTGTGGTATCCTGACTGAGATTCCCAGTGCTCTGTGGAAAGCTACCCTGGGCCTACATCTCAGGTTCCAAGGGCGACTCTCATGCATGGCCTCCTCAAATCCCAACACAACTCATGGCAATACTTCACTAAGCTCAGTTCCAGGACACAGTGTCTAAAAGGAGTCACACCAGAGTTCAGGCCCAGGAGGACCCAGTAATCTCTTCCAGCTACCACACATATGACCACAATTTAAATCAAAACACTCCCACATGGGCCTCATCTTCTTCTACACAGACACGCATCATAACCTCTGGCTGGAAGTTTCCATGAGGGGTGCAGCCCAAGACAGTGTCCAAAATAAGCTCCATTGCCCCTCATTTGTCAAAAGTCAGGGTGGCCTAAACACCCTTCCTTTGAACCAGGAGTGATCAAATAAGCCTGCCTTTAATACTGCTCTGCTTCTCCAATTTGAGGCCTAATGACTGTCAGGTGTAGATTTTCTATGTGATTTGGAGTCATGAGAAAACCCAAGCACCTATGGGCTATCCACTGTAGGGCTTTGAAGAACTCATTTGACCCAAATGATCCCTATTCTCACTTGACGGAAGTCAGGAACTGAAAAGGTCGGGCGAACTTCGGAGGAAAAGACCACCAAGAGACTGTCTCATGCCACAGCAAAGGGTTTATTGGGGGTCCAGCATGCTGAGGCTCAGAGCTCACTTCAGAGGAGCAAAGAACAAAGAGCCCCGAGAACAACTTGAGCAGAGTTTATATACATTCTTTAGAGAGGGCAGGGACTTTACATACATCATAGCCTCCTTTAGAAAATCATCATATACCGCGGGAAAATCAAATAATAACTCTAAAACATGATTAGCACATTCATTGGCGGGAACAGGTTGGGCAGCGGGTGATTGGTCAGCCGTGAGAAGGAGTATACATTTAAACTGATTGGTTGAAGCACTGAGATGTATACGTGCAGATCTGCATGGTTTCTGGGAAGGGGTGGTTAAGTAACGAGGTGGTCAGGGAAGATTTCAACACACATCTAATGGGAAGATCCGGGAATTTTCTTAAGTGCCACAGGAATTTCAGGTTCTGAGTGCAGCTTGGAAAATGTACAAAACCTGGTTCTTTACGTTTCAATTTCAATTTCTTTTATTCTTTCATTTCCCACCCCTTTTTCTGACTACATTTAATCTTAAAAGTAATGAATCAAAATTATTGTGGGGTTTCCCATTCTATTCCTACCAGTGCAGCATATTTCTGTCTGATTATCATGAGTTTCACCTGCCTAATCTGAGCCTAGAGAAAGGAAACTATGTGGTTAAGCAAACAAGGTCCCACAGTTAGCAACACCATAAGGATGATCAGGGGTCCAGCTAAGTCTGATATTAGTGTAGTTACCAGGGGTACTGGGTTAACCATGACTCAAAGCACCCTTGTTGAATCTCCCATTCTCTCTGGCGCTCTTCAAGGTATTTTCTTAATTTACTCATGAATTATTTTGCAACTCCAATATGGTCAGCATAAAAACAACATTCTTCTCTCAGTGCAACACAGAGGCCCTCTCCCTCATCAAGAGGAGGTCTAATCCTCACCTGTTCTGTAAAACAACTTCAGAGAGAGAGGTTAAGGATTCCTGCAAAGCTGTGATGGAGGTCTCTAACGTCTTCAAGTCTTGATTTATTGCTGTTTCTAATTGGGCCATTTGTTGTTAACCATGCATCATAGAAGCTGTTCCCATACCCACTCCTGCAGCAGCTCCTATCCCCAATAGGATGGCTAGAGTAAGGGACAATGGTTCCCCTTGATATCGGGTTGTTTGTCCCCCTAGTAGACCTTCAAATGATTAGGCATTATGATAGAGTACCCTGGAGAGTATCTGCACCATTACACAATAATTTACAGGGCTGTCAAAGACCTGGGCTGAAATACAAGGAGTTCTGACTGTGTGGAGTTCAGTACCATAAAGGTTCCTTTAATTAGTTCCCAGGGGGAGGAGTCAGATGTACTCTGGACTGGGGAAGTAGGCAAAGACGGAATCCAGGAAGTATTAGATGGTAGAGGGGTTCTGGTAGATCTAGGCATGGAAGGTTTAGGAGGCTTAATTCCTGGCTTGAGGGGATTGGGTCCTATTGCTGTGGGATTTTCTTTCTTTTTAAGCCAGACGATGAACCAGAGACCAAATTCATCACCTGGGCCATAAATATAGAATCGCATTCCCCACGTATTTCCCATAGGCCAGGTTTTTCTGAGGTAGCCCCTTCCATTGGAAGTGAAAGTTATATTGAGGGGGTAACATAGAGTATTCTTTCCACAGCGAGTTTTTGACACCACTGGGCTAGCAGCACATTTCTTGGGATCAATCCAGGTGTCATTTCATCCTACCGGAATCATACCTTTCTGGGGAGTTTGGGTTCCACCATGCAGCTTTCGTTTGTTCACAACCCCAAGATCTACAATAAAAGTCACTGGGTCCTCCACAGGTTTGGGCCTGTTTTATGACTTTGGAAATCAGGTGGGCACACATAATAGTCAAGACTGGCTAGTTTACACCTGAGCTGGGGGAGATGACATCCATAATTCATGGGTTAAGGTGGTCTATGTTGCCCTGGTTAGGGTTTGAGTGGGATCTGTGTGGGGTCCTCTATGTCAGGGAGATCCCAGTCAGGGAAGCCTATGGCAAGCTGACAAATGTCCTGGTGGAGAGATGGCCACCAAGTCCATAAGGTGGCTGTTTGTGAAATAGATCACACTACTTGCCCATTAGGATTCATTACTTGCCCTTGTTGCTGAGCACGCTGATGGGGATTAGGGCTGCTGGTGGTCATGGGAAGAATCCATAGCCCTACCCACATGACGGACACGCAACTTGAGATGGATACCAGTCTGTAGAAGTTTCCAGCCAGAGTCTGTACAGGGCTCAGGCATGAGATGGGAGGCATTGATCCAGGAAGTGATCCCATCCACTTTCACCACTGTGGGTGTTATAAGCAGCACCTGGTATGGTCCTTTCCAGTGGAGTTCCAGGGATGACACCTGACGCCATCTCACGTAGACGAAGCCTCCCACTTGATATCAATGTGGTGTTCCCTCGTCTCCAGTCTGATAAGCAGAGGCCAAATGTTTCCACAGGTATCGCTGGGTGCTGGGTTTGTTAAAGGGCTTTAAATCTGTCAAGCAAGGGGGTGTGAAAGGAATCATTAACTCTCATAGTTGGGATTAGGTCCCCTACTGGAGGAAGGGCACCATTGAGAATTTCATAAGAGGTGAGGTTACACAAAGAGGCGGAGGGGGTATTTCTTTCACAAAACAGTGCATAAGGTTGGAGCATAGTCCAATTTTTTATGCCAGTATCCAAGCTTAATTTTGTTAAGTACTCTTTGATGGTTCTATTCATCCTTTCTACCTGTCCTGAGCTCTAGGGTCTATAAGCACAATGTAACTTCCAATTAATCCCCAGGGTCCTGGCAAATCCCTTACTTTCCTGGGGCATGAATGCCGGTCCGTTAGCGGACCCTATTACCTTAGGCAGGCCGAACCTTGGAAAAATGTCTTCTACGATCTTTTTGACTACCATCTGAGCTGTTTCTTTCTTCATGGGGAAGGCTTCGACCCATCCTGAAAAAGTATCTACAAAGACTAGGAGATATTTAAGTTCATACCTTGCTGGCTTAATTTCAGTAAAGTTCAATTCCCAGAATTGTCCTTGTCTGGTTCCTTGTAAGCGCTTCCCTGCAGGAAGCTTGGATGGGTAAGCATTAACTACTTGGCAGACTTGACAAGCTCTAGTCACCTGCTCAGCTATTTCTTTCCTCTGTGAGTCAGTCAATAATAAGTCCTTTCTCCGGTCCTTTAAGAGTGCCTATATCTTCTCTGAGTCTAAGTGGGTCAGCTGGTGTACGTCTTTGACATAAAGGTGGGCTTTTTGAAATTGTAAACTTGGCTCTGTAGGATCCCAGAGTTCTGTATCTGTCTCCTCAGATGATAAGTTGCCTGAATGTTCCGGTGCGGCCAAGTCTCCTGATTGTTGTTCCCCCTGGTGTGGAAAAAGTTAACACAGTCACTCCATTTAGGGCTGCCAATTAAGCTTCCTCATCTGCCCTTCTTTTTCCAACCGCCACGGGTTCGTTTCCCTTCTGGTGCCCTGGGCAGTGCACTATAGCTAGTTCCTTAGGGCCCTGCACTGCTGAGAGAAGTTGGAGGATCTCATCTTTGTTCTTTATTTCTTTCCAGTTGGAGGTTAATAACCCCCTTTGCTGGTAAATAGCCCCGTGCACATTTGCAGTGGCAAATGCATAGCGGCTATCAGTGTATATGGTGGCCCTTTTGCCTGTTGCTAGTTCCAATACTTTCGTAAGGGCAATCAGTTCTGCTTTTTGGGCTGATGTCAGTTCTGGGAGACCAGAGGAACAGATGACATTAATTTTGCTAACTACTGCTTCTCCAGCCCACCGCTTACCATCTTGGAGGAAGCTGCTGCCATCCATAAACCATACAACTTCAGGGCAAGGCAGTGGCTGATCCTTCAAGTCTCGTCGTATACTGGTTTCCTCTGCCAGTATGTGTTGACACTCATGAGCGACGGGTCTTGATGATTCTTCTGGCAGCAGTGTAGCCGGGTTGAGTGGAGCAGCGGGTCCCAGCGTGATTCTGTCTTTGTCAAGCAAGAGGTTCTGGTAGTGGGTTATTCTAGAGTTTGATAGCCACATCTCTGGAGGCTGACAGATGATGCACTCCAGGGCATGGGGGACTATAATCGTTAGCTTCTGTCCCAACGTTAATTTATCAGCATCTTTTATTAGAAGGGCTGCCGCTGCTATAGCTCTTAAGCAATGGGGCGACCCACTAGCCACTGGGTCCAGTTTATTTGATAAGTATTCTACCGGCCTTTTCCAAGGTCCCAAAGTCTCAGTGAGCACAACCCGTGCTATTCCTTTCTTTTCCTCGATGTAGAGACTGAAGGGTTTTTCTATATCTGGGAGTGCTAAGGCCGGAGCAGATAGCAGCACCTTTTTTCTGACATTATCAAAAGCTTGTTGGTGCTCAGGGGTCCATTGGAAGTGGGCATCCCCCTTTATCAGCGGGTATAAAGGGGCAGCCAGAGACGCAAACCCAGGAATCCATTACCTGCAAAAGCCGGCAGTCCCAAGAAACTCCCTGAGTTGTCTCTTATTAGATGGGGGCAGTATCTGCACAAAGGTTTGTTTTGTGGGCTCAGTGAGCCATCCTTTGCCACCCCTAAGAGAATAACCCAGGAAGATTACTTCTTGCTGACAAATTTGGGCCTTTTTGGCAGAAGCCCTATATCCAATCCGAGCAAGCTTGGAAAATAATGCTTGGGTCCCAGACTCATAGTTCTCTTTGGTGTCGGCTGCCAGTAGCAGACCATCCACATATTGGAGTATGGTGACATCGGGGTGTGCAGTTTTGAAGTCATTGAAGTCCTTGTGGAGGGGTTCATCAAAGAGAGTGGGAGAGTTTTTGAACCCCTGTGGGACTCTAGTCCAGGTTAGTTGGACAGATGTTCCTTTTTCGGGGTCTATTCACTCAAAAGCAAACAGCAACTGACTGTCCTTATGTACGGGCAAGCAAAAGTGAGCATCTTTTAAGTCTAGCACAGTGTACCATTCCTGCTCCAGATTCAGAGCGCTAAGCAAATTATATGGATTCGGTACAGTGGGGTGAATGTCCTGCACTCTGTTGTTGATCTCTCTTAGGTATTGAAGCGTCCGGTAGTCCCCAGTTCCTGGCTTTCTTACTGGTAGCAGGGGGATATTCTAGGACAAATGACAGGGCCTTAAGACCCCAAGAGACAGGTATTTCTGAATATGGGCCCTTATCCCATCCTTAGCTTCTTTGATTAGAGGATATTGTTTAACGCTGATTGGAGAGATAGAGGCTTTTAATTCTACTACTATTGGAGGTTGTTATATGGCTAGACCTAACCCAGCAGTTTCTGCCCAGGCATTAGGATAATCTTTTATCCATTTCTGGGGTAGTTTGCCTGTTTGATCAGTCCTAGAAGGCGCGAAGTGTTGATGTTCATCTTCTACGGATGTTGTCAAAGCCATGACTATGGGAGTTTTTACTGAAGGCTTTAGAAACTCCACTTGGGGACCATCAGGGTTAAAGGTTATTCTAGCCCAGAGTTTGGTAAGCAGATCCCAGCCCATCAATGGGGCTGGGCATTCTTGGATTACTTGGAAAGCGTGGTGGACTTTTCCATTTCCTAGGTCCATAGTCCTCTTAGTTGTCCCAGCCCAATATCTACTGCCATTAGTACCTTTAACAGGGGACCATTTATTTGATAGGGGCCCAGTGGGGTCTTAAAGGTTGATTATACTGCTCCTGTATCCACTTCAAATGTTACCCTGAGCTCGGAGAGGGGATCCGAGCCCCGACTTTCCTAGTCCTCTTCTAGAGTCAGCACGGCGGACTGGCATCTCTGCTTCTTTCGGGGGCACTCTTTGGCCTAGTGTCCTGTTTTCTTTACAGTAGGCACACTGATCTGAGGCCAGGGGCAGCCATTGGCGGGGGCCCAGGTATCCCTTTCTGTCTCCCTGCTTTTTAACTTCTGGCATATTTGGTGCTCTGACCAGAACCTTAGTCAATGCTTTAGTCTGCCTTTTGCTCCTTTCATCCTCCTTTTGTTCCCTTTCCGTCTCTCTCCTCTGTTCCCTTTCCTCCTCAGTTTCTCTCTTATAATATACTTTCTCAGCATCTCTTACTAAATCTCTCAAGGTCTTATCTTGTAATACATCTAGGCGTTGTAACTTTCTCTTAATATCTAGGGCAGCCTGCTCGATAAAGGCCATTGCAACAGATGCTTGTTCATCCTCTGCCTGAGGATCAAAAGGAGTATATTTCCTATATGCTTCCATAATTCTCTCCAGAAACATAGAGGGAGACTCATTAGGCCCTTGGATAATCTCTCTTACCTTGGCCAAATTAGTCGGCCCTCTGGCGGCCACTCGGAGACCCGCTATTAGAGTCTGGCGATAAGTGGACAGATGCTACCTACATTTAAAGGTGTTTGGGTGCCAGTTGGATCGGTTCATTGGCCCATAGGGACGGAGAGGAAGCATCATAGGGGCTTCTGAGTTTTCTATTATCCGTCACCGGCGGGTTCCTTTAGGTGGCCCAGCTTCCTCCAGGGGAGGAGGGGTTGCTGCTGCTGCAGAGATGTCCCCTGGAGTGCTTGGGTCTGGCCCAATTGCCTCTAGCGGCGGAGAGGCTGAGTCAGCGGCGAGAATATCATCTGGAACGTGTTGGGGGTTGGAGAGCGAGGGTAGAGGATAAGGAGGGGGAGGAGTGTCCAGTCTTGTGACTCAGGGAGAATGGAAGGAAGAGGGGGAGGAGTGGAAGGTTTGAATGATAGGATGCTGGGGGAAGGGGTATATGGCTGTTGATCTGGGTGGCCACGTGGCCCCGGCTGAAAGACAATATCTCTGACTTTTCGGATTAGAGGGAAGTAGAAGGATCCTTCTGGGGGGCCACCTGACTCCGAGAATGGGCCATTCTGAAGCACAGAGAATCTGCCAGGTACGGCATTTTACTGAAAAAGAAAGATTCTGGTCCCTTGAGCGGACATCAGTCCAATGATCAAGTGTCAGGGACAGAGAAGTGGAAGTGCTTTGTCCCATAATGAGAGTTACTCAAACAGGGACAGTGAAGACACAAACGCAACACAGACAAAGACAAACAGTAAACGTTTAACATGAGTCCAAGACAAAGATTAGAACTGAGTAACTGCCAAAACCTGATGGGTTAGACAATAAAGACAGCCCGTAAACTCAACATGAGTTCAGAACAATGACCAAAACTGAGTAGCCGGCAAAACCTGATGGGCTGGCGAACCGAATCCTGAAGCAAAATATAAACGAGTTGAGGAAATTAGTATTCCTTGATTTCTCTAGTCCTCTGGAGTATCCCCCAGGAACGTGGCCTGTAGCTCTGTGACACATCTGTCAGCCACCATCAGAGAGAGCTAATGGTCTTCACTGACAGCCAATTTGCCAATCCACAACCTGAAACCCAAAACCAGAAAGAGGTGCCTTACTTACCCCGAGAGGAGTCCATTGGGGTCTTTCGTCCGCCGCTGCCAGATATCTCACCTGGGGCCTCCAGATGAATAGGTGGGGCGAACGTCAGAGAAAAAGACCACCAAGAGGCTTTCTCATGCAACAGCAAAGGTTTTATTGGGGGTCCAGCATGCTGGGGCTCAGAGCTCACTTTAGAGGAGCAAAGAACAAAGAGCCCTGAGAACAACTTGAGCAGAGTTTATATACATTCTTTAGAGAGGGCAGGGACTTTACATACATCATAGCCTCCTTTAGCAATTCATCATATACCATGGGAAAATCAAATAACAACTCTAAAGCATGATTAGCACTTTCATTTGTGGGAACAATTCGGGCCGGGGGTGATTGGTCAGCCCTAAGAAGGGGTATACATTTAAACTGATTGGTTGAATACCTGAGATGTATACTTGCTGAGCTGCAGGGATTCTGGGAAAGGGTTGTTAAGTAACTAGGTAGTCAGGGAAGATTTCAACACACATCTAATGGGCAGATCCGGGAATTGTCTAAACTGCCACAGGAAAGTGCAGCTTGGAAAGTTTACAAACCTGGTTCTTTACATTTCAATTTCAATTTCAATTTCTTTTTTTCTTTCAGAACCTTACAGAGAAAGGCAAGAGACTTAATCCACAATGACTGCTCTTTTGGCCATTTTGGTTTTGAATGCACACATGGGATCTTTCTTTCGATCCATCTGGTGCTGATAATCTAAGTCACAGCCTCACACAGGGGCAAGAGGCTAATTAAGACACAACCATTTTCAAAGCAATTACTACTCTGAGGTCAGTTACAGAACTCAGTCTCTGAGGAGAATCACACCAGTGTTCAAGGCTAGGTGCACCCAGTCATCTTTTCCAACCACCACATAAATGACCACAATTAAAACCAAAACAATCCCACATGGCCCTCATCTTCTTCCATAGAGTCACTCATCATAACCTCTGGCTGGAGGATTCCTTGAATGGCGCAGCTCAAGAGAGTGTCCAAAATAAGCTTCCTTGCCCCTCATTTGCCTAAACTCAGGGTGGCCTGGACACCCTTCCTGTGAACTAGGATTGATCACATAGGTCTGCCGCTAATACTGCTCTACTTCTCCAATTAGAGGCCTACTGACTGTCAGGTATAAATTCCTTATGTGATTTGGATTCATGATTAAACCCGAGCACCTCTGAAGAGCTTGGAAGAACTCATTTGACCCAAAAAATCCCTATACTCCCTTGAAGAAGGTCAGGAACCTAACAGAGGAAGGCAAGAGACATCATCCACAATGACTTATGTTTTTGCCATTTTGGTGTTGGATGCACACATTGGATGTTTCTTTAGATCCATCAGGCGCTGAAAATCTAAGCCATAGCCTCTCACAGGGCCAAGAGGCTGATTCAGACACATGGCCTTCCAAAGCAATTAAGCAAAGAGCCACAGGTGATGCCCATTCATTTCCATTTGAAAACTGTTTCCTTCAGGCTTCACAAAGGGGTGGCCTGAGGCAAAGACCTTCCTGACATTCAGGGCAAAAGATCAATAGGTTAGCAAAAGGCCCAAAACAGGGTTTCTCCACTGAGGCTTTTCTGGTCACACTGATATCTGAGTTTTCTGAGATGCTCCAATTCCCTCCAGCTATCCAGAACATAGCCATGTCACAGAGTTTGGAGGTGGTACATATTTTGGACACAAAACCATGAGCCTATTCTGGAGAGTGGCCAAAATTTAGGAAGAAAACAGAAACTTAGTAAGATAGTAGGTGTTGCCCATCGATAAGGCAACCTGCAGTCCATTACTAAAATGGACAGGATGAATGCTGGGAAGCTTTCTACTAGACAGGACACATCCATTGATGCATTCTCTTTTCTAATGTCTACAACCATGGACACAGTGGGAGACACAGACACAGAAACACTTGCCATGTCAAAGTTCTTTCTAGAAATAGTCCACTCCAAACCAAACACACCGCCTTTCCTACCTATTCTCACAACATGAGACAAAACCACAAACTCACACACACACTCAAAAAGGCACCTCCTTCCCCCAAGTAAGTCTGTGACTATCCAGAGTGTCCTTTGACTGGTGGGCCATTTTATGTTCCCCCGAAAAGGCCTGTCTTGTCTTAGATCTGGTCTCCTTGTCAAACACTGTGAAGTTGTCAGGAGCCTGTTCTGACCACTACATGCTTTCTCAGGGAAGGCCCGTCTTCAGAACTCTCCTCGCATTTGGCCATCCTCACATCAGTAGGTACCAAAAAAGACAGACTCTGTCCTTGGTAAATCCAAACATGTGAGCCCACTGGGACTGAGACTGGGACTGGCTCTGTTGCCTGGCTTCCTGGATCCCAAATTCAGAGAGTTCCATCACCAAGGAAGTGAGGTAGGTCACTTATTTCAAGAATTTAATGAGTTCACTGCCTTGGCAACCACTTTGTTATAACAGTTGCTTCCAAGGGTTCCCATGAGATGGAGGATACCCTACTTCCTCTGACACTTTCACTAGTTAGAATGGTATATCAACCATATGGAACCAGAAACAGCTCTCCACATTGTCCTGGTTTGGTCCATATTCTCTCCATTAAGAATAGAGAGGCTGATTCAGACACAACCCTTCATCCTGACAAGGTTGTTTGCCATGGAAGATGACTTTTGCTCTCTCAGGTCCTACATAGCTGCCTAATACTTCTCCAGGGATCATTTCTGCTTGGACCATTGAGTTTCTAAGCAGGTGGAAGATCCCCTACATTCCTATATTGTAAGACAAACTCTGTCCCTGCTCTTCTGTAAAGGTAGATTGAGGGAACAGTGTATGGTTAGGGTTAATAACAGGTTCGATTTTGGTGAGGAGTCATTCTGTTGGATGAATAATGGTATTGGGAACCTGCGATATTTACAAGAATATATAGGTAAAATATAAGTATGGAAACAGAAATCTAGGTATGATTTGAAGCCCAGAAGGACATTGGGACCTTTATTGGGATACTTAGCTTTGAATTATGTTCTGCACAGATGTCTCAGATAAATCGATATACAATGTTATAGGACCTTGTACCTTGGATGATTGAATGTCGAAGAGAACATCCAGGATAAAAGGGATAGTTGGTAGTATTAGGAAGACAGTTTGTAAGTTTAAAAAGAAGAGTGAGTATAAGTTTTGGACCAAAAATTCTTTAGCAATAGGGTTTCGGGTAGAGAGTGAATATGAATGTCAGAACGTGTGAAGAATCAGTCACAATGATGAACTGGGGAAAATATGTAGGAAAGCAGATATCCATAGAGACATTAGGAAATCATGCAAAGTGTAAAGTGAGTGATTGGATTAGACATTTTCAATATGATTGAGTTTCAATATATAATCTTAGGAAAAAACAAATATGTAGTCCCCAAAAAGATTGACAAGTGGGAGCATTAGGCAGCCTGGACATGGATGTTTTTAGTAATCCATGTTCATTTTCCATTTAGACTTTCGTACAATCATAAGTGTGATGTTTGCATTTTCTGACCAGAATATTACTGTGATAAAATGTATATGTGGATCAGGTAACATGAGTATTTCTTCCACCATTTCTTGGAGCCATATTTTGAAGATGTATAAATTAGTATTGTGGGTAAAAATAGATGTACTCTGTGTCTATGAATATAGAGATAATGCATGAATAGAGCATAGTGTGAATAAATAATATTACTTGTTCCAACTTTAAATAATGGATTAAATTGATATCTAAAAATATTCAGGAAATCTTATATTGATATACATACATTCATTTCAACCAGTAATACATCTAATGGTAATATTAGGGTTGTGGTTTATCCTGAAGTGTGTGTGAGTTTTGCTTCAAACTGATTATGGAAATCAAATATAATATTTTTGGAAAGAAGTCTCATGAAAAGACCAGTCAAGAAACATGGAGGAATACTTGTGTTCTGAAGCAGGAAGTGATTGACATTGAAACAAATGTCTAAAAATTTGTGAACTTGTGGATAAAATATATATCCTACGATGTGCATAAACTGCAGAAATAGTAATGTACCATTGTTGAATAAAAATGAACGTCAAATTATATGTCATGTCCCATAGGAGTCTACTTGCGTTGATATTAAACTGGGTCAGTTACTCTAGAAATATTAGGATTTGTGTGCAGCTTTCACTGAAGTCAGTTTTCAGTACTAGGAAACAAATATATATTTCAAGTTGATGAATAATTCTGAGAATTATCTTGTGAAAAATCGATTATAAATCTAAATACATCAACATGAATAAATTTAGGGAGTATATATAAGACACATATATTTCATATTTTGAAAAATCTGGAGAGTATATATATATATATATATATATATATATATATATATATATATACACAAAACATACACACAGACTATAAAAAGTAGCAATACATATGCTAATCGAAATTCATCATTAAACATATATAATTCACATATGCAAAAATAATTATTTTACTGAACATGGATTTTTGTATAATGTTTTTCTATTAGGAAGCTCACCCATAGGTTGAATTTTCAGTTTCAACAGCGTTTAGGAGGAGGGATCTCTTCTCACAATTTGTATCTTCCAAGTCAGACAATACAAAAAAATTAACCTGTGATACCAGGTAGGATTCTATACGTGCATATAAATATACATGTGCTGAATAGTCTATAGAGAAAGGGAGACAGGAATTCACATATTAGTTAATTTTAAAAACACATGGAGAATTATTTTAACCAAAAATTGACTAGATATATAACACCTACCCTTTATCATGTAAAAGGCAAGTCCAAATATACACCATGCCTCCACTGAACTGCATGTATTTCTATTTTGTTTTGGTTATTTTTCCTCCATCATATTAGGATTAGTAGTCAGAGTCTAGTAGGGTATGGGTTAGTGTCATGGTTTCAGTATTTTGATTGGAAAATAAGAAAATGAATCCAATGTGTATGCAAATATGTGCCACACAAAAATATTCCCACTCTCATCCAGAACAATGAATTGCCATTACATTCACCCCAAATAAGACACAATTAGAGGAGAAGAGTTAGAAAATCTGTGAATACATATATGGAATGGAACATAATCAGGAGTTCACAACCTTGGAGGTGGTAGAGGAGTTTCCAAAAGTTAGGGTCAGGGTAAACACTCCACAAACATGGAGCTCTGCTGGCCTAAAAACTTCTTGAGAAACTGTCTCTGAGTTCGGGCACTTGAAATATATGTTGTTGTCAGGAGCTTTAGCTTCATTTGTAGTGAGACCATCAAAGATGGGTCTGCATCTATGTGACCTGGAGAACATGGTTTCTTTTTTTTTTTAATGAACATAAGGGAGCAGTGCTGAATTCTCTCTTTGTAGGTAAACTGTGGCCACTCGGGTCTAAGTGTCTCCCCATGTGGACTGTGAAGCCATTTGGTCATCCTCCACTTTTTGTGGTGTTTCTTGCTGCTGCACTGGGAGTATGGTATTTACTTAACGAAATACAATGAGTTCAACTGGGACAAAATGCTAGAGTGAGTTCTGTCATGTGTGGTGGGTCAGGTTCTCCAGGAGAATGCACCAACAAGTCTTCTATCCAACATAGCTTGTCCCCTTGACCATAGCAACCTGTTTCTTAAAATTGACGTTAAACCTCTCCATATAACGAGATGCCTTTACATATAAGGGTCTGCTGGCTACACTATTTCAGTCACAAGCCATTTGGAAGCCAATGGAAGATCCACATGACCCCACCACAGATATTTTATCACACATCTGCACACCACTGCTCTAGGCCCACTACTCAGCAGGCTCCAACTTACTGGCATCTCTGTTCTACACCATTTTCATAAAACCAAGTCAATTAAGCCACTGTCTGGTACACTCATGATCAGAAACAGGACATCCAAGATTCTCCAGTGCCACCTGGTCATAGGAATTTCAAATATATCATGGTATTTATCTGGGATTAGGAAGATAGACGGTAGGATTAAAAAGAAGGGTGAGTAAAGGATTTGGACATTAAGTTCTGCTTCTCCAATTTGAGGCGTATTGTCATGCATGGGCGACTCTCATGCCTGGCCTCCAAAAATCCCAACACAATTCATAGCAATACATCTCTAAGGTCATTTCCAAAACTCCGTTTCTAAGGGGAATCACACCAGAGTTCAAGCCCAGGTGGACCCATTCATCTCTTCCAACCGCCACACAAGTGACCACAATTAAAAACAAAACACTCCCACATGGCCCTCATTTTCTTCCATGTAGACACTCATCATAATCCCTTGCTAGAGGTTTCCATGAGGGACACAGTCCAAGACAGTGTCCAAAATAAGCTCCCTTCCCCCTCATTTGCCTAAAGTTAGGGTGGCCTGGGCACCCTTCCTGTGAACCAGGAGTGATCAAATAGGCCTGCCATCAATGCTGCTCTGCTTCTCGAATTTGAGGCCTACTGACTGTGGGGTTTAGATACTTTATGTGAATTGGAGTCATGAGAAAACCCAAGAATCTCTGGGCTTCCCTCTGCAGGGCTTTGAAGAACCCATTTGAGTGAGTCTAGGAGTTGGACCAAAAGTTCTTTAGCAATAAGGTTTTGGTGAGAGAGTAAATGTAAATGTCAGCACATTTGAAGGGTCATTTCCAATGATGAACTGGAGAAAAGGTATTTGAAAGCAGATATCAATGG
This sequence comes from Callospermophilus lateralis, assembly GCF_048772815.1. Classification (NCBI taxonomy): domain Eukaryota; kingdom Metazoa; phylum Chordata; class Mammalia; order Rodentia; family Sciuridae; genus Callospermophilus; species Callospermophilus lateralis. The sequence goes on from NW_027512750.1 coordinate 366,772, forward strand.
AGACATTAGGAAATCAGGCAAAGTACAAAGTGAGTGGTAGGATAAGACATTATTAACAGGGTTGAGTTTGAATATATAATCTTAGGAAGAAACAGATATGTAGTCACCAATAGGAATAATATTTGAGAGCATTAGGGAACCAGGACATGGATGTTGTTAGTAATACATGCTCACATTCAATTTAGGCTTTGGTATAGTCATAAGTGTGACCCTTGCATTTTGTGTCAGGAATATTACTGTGATGAAATGTATATGTATATCAGGTGACTAGAGTATTTTTTCCACCATTTCTGAAAGCAATATTTTAAAGACTTATAAATTAGTATTGGGGATACAAATACATAGACCCTGGGTCTATGAATATAGAGATGATGCCTTAATAGACCATACTGTGAATAAATAATATAACAGGTTCCACTTTTAATATTGGATTGAATTGATATCTGAAAATACATAAGAAATTTTATGTTGATATACAATCATTCATTCCAAACAGTTATACATCCAATGGTAATAATAGAGTTATGGTTTATCACGATGGGTGTGTGAGTTTGCCCCAAAAGTGATTATGGAAATCGAAAACAATGTGTTCAGAAAGAAGTCTCATGAAAAAAACAGTCAAGAAAGCTGGAGGAATACATGTGTTCTGAAGCAGGAAGTGATTGAAAGTGAAACAAATGCCTATAAATTTGCTAAATTGTGGAAGAAATATATATCGTATGATGTGCATAAAATGAAGAAAACTAATATACCAGTGTTGAATAAAAATGAACGTCAAAATAGACATCATGGAACATAGGAATCTACTTGCACCGATGTTAAACTGGGTAAGTTACTGTAGAAATATTAGCATTTGTATATACCATTCACTGAATTTAGTTTTCAGTACTAGGAAACAGATATGTAGTTCAGGTGGATGAATATTTCTGAGAATAATCTTGTGAAAAGTTGATTAGAAATCCAAATATATGAACATTAATGAATTTAGGAGTGTATAATAAGACACATATATTTTACATTTTGAAAAATCTGGAGAATATATATATATATATATATATATATATATATATATATATATATATATATACACATACACACAAAACCCTCACAGAGCAATTAAAAAGTAGCAATATATATGCCAATCAAAATTCATCGTGAAATTTATATGATCCACATATCCAAAAATATTTATTTTACTGAACATGGATTTATATATAATGTTGTTCAACTAGGAAGCTCCCCCATAGGTTGAATTTTCTGTTCCACAATTTGTATCTGTCAAGTTGGCCACCTCACAAGTATGTACGTGTGATACCAGGTAGGATTCAATATGTGCATATACAAATACATGTGCTTAATAGGCTACAGAGAAAGGGAGACAGGAATTCACATATTTGTTAACTTTAAAAACACACGGAGAACTACTTCAATTAAAAATTGACTAGATTTATAACTCCAAACCTATATATTGCAAAAGGCAAGCCCAACTATACACCACCCCTCCTCTGAACTGCTTGTATTTCTATTCTGTTTGAGTTATTTTTCTCCATCACATTAGGATTAGTAGTCAGAGTCTAGCAAGCTATGGGTTAGTGTCAGGGAATCAGTATTTCGAATGGAAAATTGGAAAATGAACACAATGTGTATGCAAATATGTGCTACACAAAAATCTTCTTATTCTCTTCCAGAAAAATTTATTGTAATTAACTCCGCCCCAAGTAATACAGAATTAGAGAAGAAGAGTTAGAAAATCTGTGAATACATATCTGGAATGGAATATGCTCAGGAGTTCACAACCTTGGAGGTGTTAGAGGAGTTTCCCAAAGTAAGGGACACAGTAAACATTTCTCAAATGTGGAGCTCTGGTGCCCTAAAGACTTCTTGGGAAACTGCCTATGTGGTTGGGCACTTGAAATATATATTGTTTTCAGGAGCTTTTGATTTCTTTCTAGTGAGACCATCAAAGCTGGGTCTGCATCTATGTGACCTGGAGGACATGGATTCTTATTTTCCAATGTACATGAGGTAGCAGTGCTGAATTCTCTCTTTGTAGGTAAACTGTGGCCATTGTGGGCTAAGTGTCTCCCTGGGGGACTGTGAAGCCATTTGGTCATCCTCCAATTTTCATGGTGTTTCTTGCTGCTGCACTGGGACTTTGGTATTTGCTTCACGATATACAAGGAGTTCAAATGGGACACAGTGGTGGAGGGAGTTCTGTCTTGTGCGGTGGGTCAGGGCTCTCAGGAGAATGCACCAAGCAGGCTTCTATCCCTCATAGCTTGCCCCCTTGTCCATAGAAACCTGGTTCTGAACATTGCCCTGAAACCTCTCCATATAACAATATGCCATTTCATTGAACATTCTGCTGGCTGCACCATGTCAGTCACAAGCAATTTGGAAGCTAATGGCAGACTGACATGGCCTCACAAAGATGTTTTATCATACACCTTCCCACCTCTGCTCTAGGCCCACCACTCAGTAGGCTCCAACTTACTGGTATCTCTGTTCTACACCATTTTTATGAATCCCAGTCAATCAAGGCACTGCCTGATAGATTCATGAATGATGTAGGACATCCAAATGTTCCCAGTGCGACCAGGTCATGGGAAATTCAAAAATTTCATGGTATTTATCTAGGCATTTTTCAAGGATGAAGTTGGAGTCACTGTGGGTTTTAATTCATTCGGGAACCATTAAATGGTGAGGATGCTCATTTCAATGAACGCTATCGAGAACTCTCACAGGCAAGACTTTCCAAAGAGTGGCCAAAAGGTCACATGAAGCCAGGCTCATTGAGGTCTACAATGTGAGGTCCATGTTTGTTTTGATTCTCAACTATGGCTGACATGCCTTTAAGAATAAAATCATGTGATATCCTGGCTGAGATTCCCAGTGCTCTGTGGAAAGGTACCCTGGGCCTATATCTCAGTTTCCATGGGCGACTCTCATGCGTGTCCTCCTAAAATCCCAACACAAGTCATGGCAATACTTCTCTGAGGTCAGTTTCAGAACTCACTCTCTAAGGGGAATCACGCCACTGTTCAAGCCCAGGTGGACCCAGTCACCTCTTCCAACCGCCACACAAATGAAAACAATTGAAACCAAAAAAAATCCCACATGGCCCTCATTTTATTTCATATAGACACTGAACATAACCTCTTGCTAGAGGTTTCCATGAGGAGCACAGTACAAGACAGTATCCAAAATAAGCTCCCTTGCCCCTTGTTTGCCTAAAGTTTGAGTGGCCTGGACACCCTTCCTGTGAAACAGGAGTGATCCAATAGTCCTGCATTTAATACTGCTCCACTTCTCCAATTTGAGGCCTACTGACTGTGGGATTTAGATTATTTATGTGTATTGGAGTCATGATAAAACCCAAGCACCAATGGGCTAGCCTCTGCAGGGCTTTAAAGAACTCATTAGACCCAAAGGATCCTTATTCTCACTTGATGGAGGTCAGGAAACTTACAGAGAAAGACAAGAGAATTCACCCACAATGACTGCTCTTTTGGCCATTTTGGTGTTGGATGCATACATGGGATCTTTCTTTACATCCATCAGGTGCTGACAATCTAAGCCACAACCTCACACTGGGCCAAGAGCCTGATTCAGACACATCCCTTTCCAAAGCAATTAAGCAAAGAGACACAGGTGATGCCCATTCATTTCCATTTGAAAACGGTTTTCTTCAGGCTTCACAAACGGGTTGGCCTGAGGCAAAGTCCTTCCTGACTCAGGGGAAAAGAACAATTGTTAAGCAAAAGGCCCAACCACGGTTTCTCCACTGAGATGTTAGTAGTCACACTGATATCTGAGTTTTCTGAGATGCTCGCCATTCCCTTCAGCTATCCAGTATATGGCCATGTGACAGAGCTTGGTGGTGGTACATATCTTGGACACAAAACCATGAGCCTATTCTGGAGAGTGGCCAGAATTCAGGAAGAAAACTGGAACTTAGGAAGATAGCAGGTGTTACCCATTGATTATGCAAGCCCTGGTCCATTCATTAATTGGGCAGGATGAATGCTCGGAAGCTTTCTAATAGACAGGACACATGCATTGATGCATTCTTTTTTTCTAATGTCTACAACCACGGACACAGTGAGATACACAGACATAGAAACACACGCCCTGTGAAACGACTTAGTAGAAACATTTCACTCCAAACCACAAAACCGTCTTTCCTACCTATTCTCAGAACATGAGACAAAACCGCAAACCCACACCAACACCCAAAAAGGCACCTGCTTCCCTCAAGTAGGTCTGTGACTATCCAGAGTGTCCTCTGACTTCTGGACCATACTATGTTCTCCCAAAATGGCCTGTCCTTTATCAGATCTGGTCTCCTTGGTCAACTCTGTGAAGTTGTCAGGAGCTAGTGGTGAGCCACTACCTGCTTTCTCAGGAATGGCCCCTCTTCAGAGCTTTTCTGGTATTTGGCCATTCTCACATCAGTAGGTACCAAGAAAGATTGACTCTGTCCTTGGTAAATCCAAACAAGTGAGCCCACAGGGACTGTGACTGAGACTGGCTTGGATGCCTGGCTTCCTGGATCCCATGTTCAGAGAGTTCCATCACCACGGAAGTGAGGTGAGGTCACTTCCTTCAGGAACTGAATGAGTTCACTGGCTTGGCAACCACTTTGTCCTAACAGTTGCTTCCAAGGGTCACATGAGATGGTGGCTGCCCCAACTTCCTGTGACACTTTCACAAGTTAGATTGGTATATCAACCATAGGAACCTGGGAACAGCTCTCCACAGAGGCCTGGTTTGGTCCATCTTCTCTACATTAGGACGAGAGAGGCTGATTTGGACACAACCCTTCATCCTGGCCAGGTTGTTTGTCATGTAAGATGACTTTTACTCTCCCAGGTCCTTCATAGCTGCCTACGTCTTCTCCAGAGGACATTTCTGCATGGACCTTTGAGGTTCTCAGCAGGTGGAAGATCCACTACATTCCTGTATTGTAAGACTAACTCTGTCCCTCCTCTCTGTAATGTTAGATTGAGGGGAAAGTGTACGGTTAGTGTTAATAACATTTTCGATTTGGGTTAGGAATCATTCTGCTGGATGAATAATGGTATTGGGAACCTGTGATATGTATGAGAATATATAGGTGAAATACATGTATGAAAACAGAAATCTAGGTAAGTTTTGAAGCCCAGAAGAGAATTGGGCCCTTGATTGGGATACTTAGCTTTGAATTAGGTTCTGCACAGATGTGTCAGATTAATCAATATTCAATGGCCTAGGACCTTGTACCTTGGATGATTGAATGTAGAAGAGAACATCCAGTCAAAAAGGGATTGTCGGTAGTGAAAGGTTAATAAAATAGGTACTTGTCACTTCCTGTTTCTCTGTATGCTTAACAAAACACTTTTGAAATCTTGAGAACTCTTTGCTAATCTTGTTCCCAGAATGTGCTCTCCCCAACTGCCAAACTGCAGAATGTACTCCCTCACCCGTGTGCACGCACACTGCCCACTCACCCGGACCCATCAATAAACTTTCCTCCCTGCCCTCTCCAAGAAAATTATATAAACTCTGCTTAAGGTGTTCTCAGGACTCTCATCTCTTTTCAATTGAGCTCTGAGCCCCAGCATGCTGGACCCCCAATAAACCCTTTGCTGTTGCATGTGACAATCTCTTTGTGGTCTCTTCCTCCAAGGCTTGCCCGAACTTTTCATATGGAGGTTCCACTGAAATCCAGCAGCGGCGAATGTGAGACCCCATGTGTCGTGGCTTTCACTATTTGTGTATCTTTCATTATGGGACAGAGCACTTCAATGCCTCTGTCCCTGACCATTGATCACTGGCCCAAAGTCCATATAAGGGCTCAGAATCTTTTTTATTTAGTAAAACACTGGACCTGGAAGACGCTCTGTGCCTCAGAATGACCCACCTTTCGAGTCGGATGACCTCTAGAAGGATCTTTCTACTTCCCACTAATTTAAAAAGTTAGAGATATTGTCTTTTAGCCAGGGCCACATAGCCATCTGGATCATTCCGCCATATATCTTAACTTTGCAGGACCTCTGCAAATCTCCTCCTCCATGGGTGAAGCCTTTCCTTACCGCTGCCCCTGCTCCTACTCCTTCCCCCATGATCTCTCAAACCCTCTGCTCTTCTTCCTTCTCCACCCTCTGTTCTCCCTGAGTCACAAGAGTTGACTCTACTGGATTCTCCTCCCCCTCCTTATCCCCTGCCCTCTTCCCCCAATCCCCAACACCCTCTAAGTGATTCCCCTGCTGCTGACTCAGCCTCTCTGCAATTGGAGAGCACAGCACCCTCCAGATAGCTCCCCAGTGGCACACACAGCCCTTCCTTCCCTTGAGGAAGCTGGCCCGGCTATAGGAACTCGCCAGCAGTGAATAGTTGAAAACACTGGAACTCCCATGATGCTCCCCCTCCATCCCTATGGGCCAAAGATTGACGACGGCCATGGGGGAAAAAATGCAAGCCTACCAGTTTTGGCCATTCTCCTCTTCAGACGTACATAATTGGAAATATAACAATCCCCCTTTTTCTGAGCACCCCACCTGGCACACAGGTCTGGTTGAGTCATTGATGTTTTCACACTAGCCTACTTGAGATGACTGCCAACAACTCATAGGGACTGTCTTCATGACAGGGGATCAAAATAGAATACTCCTGGAAGCTGGAAAAAAATATCCTCTGACCAGATGAGTGACTGACACAACTTCCCAAGATAATCAAAGCCAGCTTTCCTTTGAACCAACCCAACTGTGGCCCCCAAATCTTTGAAGGTAGGGAGCATCTGTTCACTTATCACCGGGCTCTAATAGTGGGTTTCCGTGCGGCCGCTAGGCGACCAACTAATTAGGCCAAGGTAAGAGAGATTATTCAAGGGCCTGAAGAACCTCTCTCTATGTTTCTAGAGAGAATTATGGAGGCATATAGAAGATATACTCCTTTCAATCCTCAGGCAGAGGATCAAAAGTCATCTGTCACAATGGCCTTTATTGGGCAAGCTGCCCCGGATATTAAAAGAAAGTTAAAATGCTTAGATGGATTACAAGATATGACTTTGAGAGATTTAGTCAGAGAAGCCGAGAAGGTATACTTTAAGAGAGAAACTGAGGAAGAGAAGGGAACAAAGGGAGGATAAAAGAAACAAAAGACAGACTAAGGCGCTGACTAAGGTCCTGGTCACAACAACAAATAGGCCAGAAATTAAGAAACAGGGAGACAGGAAGGGATACCTGGGCCCACGCCAGAGGCCACTCCTTGCCTCAGATCACTGTGCCTACTGTAAAAAAAAGGACACTGGGCCAAAGAGTTCCCTAGAAAGAGACAGCCACTCCTGCCAGCCATTCTGACTCTTGAGGATGACTCCAAAAGTCGGGGCTAACATCCCCTCCCGGAGCTCAGGGTAACTTTTGAAGTGTAGGGGACCCCAGTAAACTTTGAAGTGGATACAGGGGCAATATACTCAGCCCTTAAGGCCCCATTGGGCCATCTATCAAATAAAAGGTCTCTAGTTCAAGGGGCAAATGTCAGTAAGTATCGGGCTTGGACAACTAAGAGGACCATGGACCTGGGAAAAGGAAAATCCATCAATCCTTCCTAGTAATCACAGAATGCCTGGCCCCATTGATGGGCAGAGATCTGCTCACCAAGCTCTGGGCCAAAATAACTTTTAACCCTGAAGGCAACCAAGTGGGATTTCTAAATCCTTCAGTAAAAACTCCTATAGTCATGGCTCTAACTATGTCAGTAGAAAATGTACATCAACTCACTCAACTTTGTTCAAAGAAACTGCAGGCATTCCTGAAGGATCAAGAACAGAGTTTTCCACTAACCAAATCACAGCAAAAGGACTGAATGGGTAACAAAAGCCTGTCGGGTCCATCAATTGGTTTATGCTTACCCTTCCAAGCTTCCTGGAGGAAAGCACCTAGGAGGAAAAAGACCAGGACAATTCTGGGAAGTGAACTTTACTAAAATTAAGCATGCAAGGTATGGACTTAAATATCTCCTAGTCTTTGTAGATACATTTTCAGGATGGATTAAAGCCTTCCCCACCAAAAAAAAAGAAAGAAAGAAAGAAAGAAAGAAAGAAAGAAAGAAAGAAAGAAAGAAAGAAAGAAAGAAAGAAAGAAAGAAACAGCACAAATGGTGGTCAAGAAGATCCTGGAAGATTTTTTTCCAAGATACGACCTGCCTAAGGTAACAGAGTCTGATAATGGACCTGCATTCATGACCCAGGTACTTTAGGGGTTAGCCAGTACCCTGGGGATTACATTGTGCTTATAGACCACAGAGTGCAGGACAGGTAGAATGAATGAATAGAACCATTAAAGAGACCTTAATAAAATTAAGTTTAGAGACTGACATAAAAGATTGGACAATGCTTCTGCCTTATGCAATGTTTCATGCAAGAAATTCTCTCTCTGTTTCTTTGTGTAACCTCACCCACTATGAAATTCCCTATGGGGCCCCTATTCCAGTAAGGGACCTAACCCCAACTCTAAGACCTAACAATCCCTTCCACACCACCATGCTTGACAGACTTACAGCTGTTGAAAGAACTCAGCGATACCTGTGGAAACAGCTGGCCACTGCCTACCAACCTGGAGATGAGGGGACTCCACATCAATATCAAGTAGGAGACTTTGTCTATGTAAGACAACATCAGGTGTCATCCCTGGAACCCCACGGGAAAGGACCATACCAGGTTCTACTTATAACACCTACAGTGGTAAAGGTAGACAGAATCACTTCCTGGATCCTGGCCTCTCATCTCAAGCCTGCACCCTGTCCAGACTCTGCCTGGAAACTGGAAGAGACTGGTAACCCTTTCAAATTGTGTATTCGCCAGGTGGATGAAGCTATAGAGTCTCTACTTGACCACCAGTAGTTCTAACCCTCATCAGCCCTTTCAGCAGCGATGGCTGATCACAAATCCTACTGGAGAAGAAGTATAATCTATCTCACATATAGCCCACTTTGGGACCTGGTGGCCATTTCTCCACCCAGACATTTGTTAGCTGGCTATAGGTCTTTCCTATTAGGATATCCCTGATGAAGAGGATCCCACTAAAATTCCATTAAATACCTTTTGTACCATAAATAATGGAAACAAACATTATGGATGTCGGGACAGGTAAGCCAGGTGCAGGTTGGCTAGCCTAGATTACTATGTTTGCCCGGCAGACAATCAAAGCCACAAACAGCAACAGCTGTGTGGAGGAAAAGCCAATTTCTTCTGTAAGTCATGGGGATGTGAGCATACAGGGGCTTCCTGATGGAACCCGAACTCCTCATCAAATTCTGTACACAGCATTGGCCATATGACCAATTAGATAACCAAAACCCATGGCCCCCAGAGGGGTCTCTAGATCCTCAAATACTGTGTGACCTTTTTAACTTCTGCAAGTGCTCAAAAGGGTAAAAAGAGATTCCCCTATGTGGAGGCCTTTTCCCTCCTTCACTCACATCCTGAACTATGCTTCTCCAATAGATCCTCACCCTCAGCCTTCTTCTCCAGACTATCTGCTGTCACTCCAAACTCAGCAACCTGATTTCTTCCCTTCAATTACTAGATCAAAAGCCCAAACCAACACCGGTTCTCAGACCATTGCCCCCTGGCTGAGAAGCAGGTACTGAGGTACCCCTCCACCGACTCACTCCTCTCTTCTCTTGTCACTGCCCGCACTGGGTCCCACCAGGTCCTCTTTCCAGGTAACCCATAGCTCAAACCAGCTGAGGAGAGCCCTCAGACCCTTATCCAAATGTAATAAAAATGGCCTTTAAAGTTGCTCTTTCATCACTGAAAACAGGTTACTAAAAATTTAAAGTCCCTCACAGGCTTTGTGGATACTCACTCCCTTCTTCCCCTCTGCTCTACCTGTTCTACTGCTCAAGTTTTGTTGCTAGGAATATCCCAAACCCCTTTCCCATTATTCTTTTACATCTCTCCTTTCTCATTCTCAGATCCATGAAGCTGCTCTAAGCCCTGACTTCTCTGTCTCCCCCCTCTGTACCAGGCCCACAGAAAAGTTTTCACTGACCTTCTCCAGGAGTCTTCACCATGGCTGACTTTAGGACTTTCAGCAAAAAAGTCCCTATAAACGATTTCAGTGTAGATAACCTTCCTCTTTTAATGTTGCCCTGTTCCACTTGGCCACTGGCTAAAAATAATCAGCACTCCTAAGCTAGACACCCCCTTACTAGTTTTTCACAAAATATGTGAACAATTCCTCTGGCCTTGAACTGGGGCTTCACAGAGAAGGCAACATTTCTAAGATAAAGAAGTTACCATCTGGGCTCCATGGTAACAGCTGGCAGGGGGAAAAAAAGAAAGGGAAGTAAAAGCTCTCCCCCACCCAGTTGTCCTTGAAAAGTTAACTTGCCCAGAACAGAAAAAAAAAACAGAAACAAAAAGAGCTTTTTGTGAACTTCTGCAGAGTGTGATCTTCTGAGCCACTTCTCTTACATGTTGGGTACAAAATTCTGAAACTACCTAAACTTGGAATTCAGAAGATTAATTGATTACAACCGAAGCAATGCCCTCTGAATCTGGGTGCAACCAAATAGGACTGTTTTACTGTCTTTGGTGCTATCTTAGGTGCCTTGCCTTGTCCGTCCCTACAACAGTATAATTCTATATACTAAAACATTGTTGATGTTTTCATGAAATGAAAAACGCATGTGATTAATTGTGTAATGGTGCATATGTTACCCAGAATGCTCTATCATGACGCAGGTTCATTTGAAGATTGAATAGATGGGACATACAACCCGGTTTCACTGGGAACATATGTCCCTCACTTTAGCCATCCTATAAAGAATAGGAGTTGCCACAAGGGTGGGCACAGGAACCACTGCCCTGGTCCATGGGACACAACAAATGACCCAGTTAGAAGCAGAAATAGACCAAAACTTAAATATATTAGAAACCTCCATAACAGCTTTGCAGGAATCTTTAACCTCTCTCTCTGAAGTTCTTTTACAGAACAGTTGAGGGTTGGACCTCCTCTTCATGAGTGAAAGGGACCTTTGTGCTGCATTGAGGGAAGAATGTTGTGTGAAGTTGTCAGAAGCCAGTGGTGAGCTACTACCTGCTTTATCAGGAAAGGCCCCTCTTCTTAGCTTTCCTGTCTTTTGGCCATCCTCACATCAGTAGGTACCAAGAAAGACAGACTCTGTCCTTGGTAAATCCAAAAAAAGTGAGACCACTGGGACTGGGACTGGGACTGGTTGTGCTTGCCTGGCTTTCTGAATCCCACGTTTAGAGAGTTCCATAACCCAGGACGTTATGTGAGGTAACCTCAATCAGGAAGTGAATGAAGTCACTGCCTTGGCAACCACTTTGTCCTAAGAGTTGCTTCCAAGGGTCCCATGAGATGGAGGGTGCCCCTACTTCCTGTGACATTTTCACACGTTGGAATGGTATATCAATCAACCATAGGCACCCGAGAACAGCTCTCCACACAGGCCTGGTTTGGTCAATCTTCTCTACATTAAGATGAAAGAGGCTGATAAAGACACATCCCTTCATTCTGACCAGGTTGTTTACCATGGAAGTTGAGTTTTCCTCCCTCAGGTCCTTCATAGCTGCCTACAACTTCTCCAGAAATCATTTCTGCATGATCCTTTGAGGATCTCAGCAGGTTGAAGATCCCCTACATTCCTGTAGTGTAAGACCAACTTTTTCCCTGCTATTCTGTAAAGTTACATTGAGGGAACAGTGTATGGTTAGGGTAATAACAGGTTTTATTTGGGATAGGAATCATTCTGCTGGATGAATAATGGTATTGGGAACCTGTGATATTTACAAGAATATATAGGTGAAATATAAGTATAAAAACAGAAATCTAGGTAAGATTTGAAGCCCAGAAGAGCATTGGGCCCTTGATTGGAATACTTAGCTTTTAAATATCTTCTAAACAGATGTCTCAGATAAATCGATATACAATGGCATAGGACCTTGAAAATTGGATGATTGAATGTAGAAGAAAACATCCACTCATATAGGCATAGTTGGTAGGATTAGGAAGATAGTCAGTAGGTTTAGGAAGAAAAGTGAGTATAGGATTTGGACAAAGAGTTCTTTAGCAATAGGGTTTGCGGTAGAGAGTGAATGTAAATGTCACCACATGTGAAGAGTCAGACACAATGATGAACTGGGGAAAATATATGGGGAAGCAGATATCAATGGAGATATTAAGAAATCAGGCAAAGTATAAATTGAGTGATAGGATTAGACATTTTCAACAGGGTAGAGGTTGAGTATAAAATCTTAGAAAGAATCAAATATTTAGTCACCAATAGGATTGACATTTGAGAGAATTATGCAATCTGGACATGGATATTGTTAGTAATCCATGCACACTTTCCATTTAGGCTTTGGCACAGTCATAAGTGTGAACTTTGCATTTTGTTTCCAGAATATTACTGTGATAAAGTGCATATGTAGATCAGGTGACATGAGTATTTTTTCCACCATTTCTGTGGGCAATATTTTGAAGGTGTATAAATTAGTATAGGGTGTACAAATAGGTGTTCCCTGTGTCTAGGAATATAGATAAAATGAATGAATAGACCATACTGTGAATAAATAATATTACTGGTTCCAACTTTAAATATTGGATTGAATTGATATTACAAATTTACAGGAAATC